>NC_081561.1:140466771-140583763 GCF_022355385.1 Mustela nigripes | reverse complement strand
TTAAGTCAATCCCCTGGGATCGCGGTGAATCTCGAATGTGTCCCCGCGGAGCGCGGGGCGTTAAGGGCCACACCCGCTCTCCAAGAACCCAACGACCCACGGGCGCGGCGAGGGCAGCCCCCCAGGAGGAGCTGGGGACCGCCGCGCCCTGGGCCGAGCCCGAGGGCCACTCCGGCGTCCCCAGGGGTCACCTCACTCAAACAGGCTTCCCGCAGCCCGCGCGCGCCCCCCACGCCCCAGCTGTCTCGGCGCGCCCCCCACGCCGCCGGGGCTGGACACCTCGGGGACGGGAGGTGCCCCTTTCTCTGGGCGCGGCAGGCGCCCTCGCCTCGGGCGTCGCTCCCCCGGGACGGGAGAGCAGGGGAGCGCAGCCCCAGCCGCGGGTCGGCGGCGGGGTCGTACTCACCGAGCGTGGCCACCGTGCCGGCCTCGAAGAGCAGGCAGTCCCCGCGGCCGCGCGCCTCCAGCAGGACGCTGCACTCCCCCGAGGCGTCCAGCCGCCCGAGGAGCCGCAGCCCTTTGCTCAGCGCCATGGGCGCCGGGGCGCGTCCGGCCCGAGGGCGCGCAGCCCGTCCCCGCTCCCCGCGCTCCCGCAAGTGCCGGGAGTTTCACTTTGGGCCGGGACTGCCGGCCCCGCGCAAGCTCCTCCCCCGCCTCCTCCCCGGCCTTCCCCGCCCCGCCCGGCCCGGGGCAGGTGAGGGCGCCCCGCCGCCCGCCCCCGCGTCCCGCTGCCGAAGGCGCCGCGCTCCCCCCAGCGGCCAGGCGGCTGCTGCGGGCGGCCGGGCGGGCGCGGGGCTTGGCTCGGGGGCTGATCGCGGGCCCCGCGCGGGAGAGGAAGCCCTCCCTGCGGCGGGCGGCAGCCGGGGAGGAAGATTCCACACATTCCTGGACGCGCAGGAGGCCGGGGGGCGCGGGGTGCCCCCTGGGGCCTGGAAACGCTGCAGGGCGCCGCGGCCTTATATGGGCAGCCCGGGCCTGGCCCGCGGGGCCGCGAGGCGGGAGTCCGCCGCCTGCCTCCCCCCAGTCCCCGCCCGGGCGGTGCACGACCCTGGGCCGGTCACTTCAACGCTCTGTGCCTCAGTTGCCCTGCGGGTGTAGCGGGTTTAAGGAGGCACTGAGCAACGAGTTAACTCCCCAAAGGGGCTCAGCCTTTTATTAGCTTTCTATACGTGAGGATATTGTGGCCCACTTCCACACCGGGGGAATCTGGGGGGATCCAAGGCGTGATGCCCCGGAGAGAACGGAGACTATGACGCGGGCCCCTTATGTGACCTTGACTCTCAGAACCAGCTTGCCTCACCTGTCAGATAGAGGCAGTACCTGTCCCACCGGCTTACCCATGCTGAGTCAGGGGTCAGGGCGGCTGTCAGGTGCTGGTGGAGGCAGCTGCCTTCTCCCCTCCAGCTTGCGGCCCCTCCCCCCATTCTGGGGTATAGTCCTTGACATCAGGGCAGACACTGCAGTTAGCCTGTTTGTACTCACAACATATGGCCCCCAGCACATATCCCTGCTTCCTCCACTGGAGAGGGGAGTTGGGGGGACGGCTTACCCAGAATGGAGCCTTGGGTGGGGTTGAAGGTTTTGTTTCCTTCTCCTGTCACAGGTGTGTATGCACAACCCCGGAGACCTCCATCAGGCTCCCAAACCAACCCGACTCTTCTCACCCCAACCTGCTCACCTTGAGAAGGCTATGGGTCAGGCTGTCTCTGGAGCATGTTCTGGAAGGAGTCGTCCCCAGTGGCCAGCGGGACACTGTGGTGCCCCTTACAGACATTCATGAAAGACTGGGAATGACCAGATATTCAATCCACTGTGGACAACCCCCCAGGTGATGAACCGGGGAATAAAGTAAATGCAAACAACTGGCAGAGACTCATATCATTCCTTGGGCTTTTGTCCTTTTGCTCACAAATTCAGTTATGAAGTGTGGCTGTCCCAGGTAGGATGCTCAGAATCTGCCCACATAGTTTCTTCCTCTGTGAAATGGAGATATAATCCTCCTGAGAACAGTGTACCCACGAAATGATACAAAGTGCCCTCCGGCCCACTTTCCTTTTCTTTTAAATTTGAAGCTCGCTTCCTCCAGGAAGCCCTCCTGGAATGATGAGGTCCCAGGAAATAGTGTTTATATGTAGGTCCTCAGATTCACAGATGTACATTTCAGCTCTCATGCGCTCATGGGTTGTTTGAGACTTGTTTTTATATTTCTTTCCTCTTAGCTCTGTTTCACAATTTAGGGGTAAGATCTCAGGGAGGACCGGGCTTTTAAAATTTTAACTCTCACGCTCTTTTGTTCCTTCTCTAGCATCACATCATTCGAAGCTCTGCCTAGCGCCATGCTGTACATATTGTAGAAACTTTCCCACCGTGAAGTCCAGCACCTGAGCTTTACAGCTTATAGAATCTAAGACATGATCAGGGGTAAGACGAACCATGGTTTTAGGAACCACTAAGAAAGGAGCAATGCTGCCTGCTCACCTGTGTAAATTGTTGGCTGTGCCCAGACTGCAGCAATGGTACTGTGTGCATCTTAGACTCAGTGAACTATAGTGGCCGCCCCCCTCATCTCTGACAAGTGGCTGAATGAGCCAGGAGCCTGCTGGGTTTTCAGGTCACTCCCCCCAGGTTTGGAGTGCGTCATCTACAGGGATAGGGGACAAAGAGCCAGTCTTACATGCACACTGCCTTGCTGGGCCATGGGTCCTCCCCAACTCCCCTGTAGGAAATTCATGCTGGCTGTGCTGGGGGGAGGCAAGCAGGACCTGGGGAGTCTGGAGTCCAGGGAAATCTCAAAGTAGAGTGAGAAAGAGGGAAGAGCTTTGGAAGAAATAAACGTCTGTGTCCGTGGGGCCTGATGGCATGAGAGGCGAAAAGGCAGCGAGGAGGCAGAAAGGAAGCCAGGGACAGAGCAGCACCATCGACAGAGACAGGAGAACCAGGGAGCCGGCTGGTGGGGGTGGTTGGGGTTGAGCTGAGCTCAAGATGAGCAAGGTCAGCCAGTAGAAAAGGCCAGACATGAGCAGTGGAGGTGGTGGAGAGGCTGTCTCTGGAGGGGAGTGGAGACGGGCTTCTGAGCCTGGGAGGGATGGAGGAAAGCCCCAATGCAGCAGCCCGAGAGATTAGAGAGGAGCGGAGGAAGGCGGGAGTGGCCAGTGGTTGTAAACCTCGGAAGGGTCTGTATGAAGAGGGATTCAGGGGCGCCTGGGTGGCTCATTCGGTTAAGCATCTGACTTTTGATCTCAGGGTCATCTGTCCAAGCCCTGGGGTTGTGGATCGTACTTTAAGAACTTTTAAAAAAATTCAAGAATGAGGACTCAGAAGAGATCCTTGGCTTGATGACCTTCGAGTGCTTAGTTTTATTAGAGGGCTGGGAAAAAGTCAGCTTGCGAAGAATTAAGGAAGAAATGCAGGCAGGAAGGGTAGTGGCAGGCTCTAGGAGCTCAGCTGCGAGAAACACCAATGCGATGCAGCCCGCGGGGAAAGTAGAGGCTTTCTGAGACGGGCCAGGCCTTTGCAGGCAGCAGACAGGGGGGGGGGGGGGGGGGGGATTAGAGCCCCTGTGTGGAGAGGATGCATCCCTTCCCTCGAGAGATGAAAAGGATGGTCAGGCCCCCAGGGCAGGTGGAATGATGGGCCCTTTGCAGGGAGAGAGAGGACAGTGGGAGGGCAGGGTCGAGGAGGAGGGTGAGAGACCTCATCCTTTCAAGGACCTGGACCCGGCTGAACCCACAATAAGCAAAAAAGGGGGTTGGGAACGGGAACTGAGGAAAGCGAGAAAGGCCCAGAACATTTGCTGTAGCACAGTTGTCCCTAGAAAGTGTGTTCCAAGTCCCCTGGGCTTGAGGAGATCTTGGGATCCTAAAACCGGGGACAGCCTCAGCTGGTCTTCTCTTGGGCTCTTTGCCAAAGGAGTAGAATGTCTCAATCCTGTCAGCAATGCCTTAAAAATATATCCAGGGTCTGACCAGTGTTAGATTCCCCATGGGCTGAGTTTGGTTCTCTCTGATACACTCGGAGCTCACGGGGAGCTGCGAGTGGGAGGTGGACTGGGGGGGCTCTTGGGCCAGGGGAAGAGAGAATGAAGTTGAACTGCTCTGTTGGCCTTGCTGACGCCTAGGACCTCTAGAGTGGGGTGGCCCCTGGAGGTGTCCTCAAAGCATTGGCCAGTCTCTGCCTCAATTTTCTCCACCCACCTCACCCCCGGTTATGGGCTAAATTGTGTCTCTCCAAATTCACACTCAGCATGTGGCTGTGTTTAGGGTCAGGCCCTATAAAGAAGCGGTTGGGCTAAAAGGAGGCCACGTGGATGGACCCTCATCCAATCTATGTCCCTGTAAGAAGCAGAGATCAGGACCCAAACAGGTGCAGAGGGAAGACTGGTGAAACCCCAGAGAGAAGACGGCTGGTCGCCTATAGACCAAGGAAAAAGGCCTTTGGAGACTCCAACTTGCCAGCGCAGGGTTCTCGGACCTCCAGTCTCCGGAACTGTGAGAAATAAACTTCTGTTGTTGAAGCCCGCTGTCTGCGGAACTTTGTTCGAGTGGCCTGGAGCAGACCAGCTCGCCATGTCCTGTCTTCTTCCCCTCTCCGATTTTCTCCTTCGCATGCTTCCCTCTCCAACAGAAGAAATCCTTTGTTTATTTCCTTATTTCTCTGTCACCCTCCTCCCTCTGTATTATAAGCTCACGGAGCAGGAATGCTGATTCCTAGTGGCAACCAGAGAGCCTGCCCAGTGAATAAATGAGTCCCCTTAGTTCCATCTCGTCCCGTGAGAGCAGAGGAGTCACAACTTCTGTGGTCACCCGTGGCAGTGATTCTGACCCCGGCTGATGAATTTAGGGAACAGATATTTTCTGAGCACCTGCTGTGTGCCCAGGATTGTTCTAGACGCTGGGGAAAGAGCAGCACACAAAACAGAGGAAAGTCGTCCCTGCCACAGAGGGGACATCCCACAAACAAAATCCATTAACATGGTAGATGGTGACCGTGCTGCGGGGCACAGGAGAATGCTGGGAGGAGGGACAATTTTAAACGGGGGTCAGGGAGGGCCTCGTTGAGAAGTGACGTCTGAGTTAGGAACTGAAGCAATGGAGGGAAAGAGCCCCGTGGGTGTCTCAGGGAAGGGCATTTCTGGTGCCGGGAACAGCCAGTGCAAATCCCTGAGGAGGGGCTGGAGGAGGCGCGAGCCCTCGCTACACTGACTTTTGCTCTGAGAGATGGGAGCAGAGCAGAGCCGAGCTCAGATGCGGTTTTCATCAGACCGTCCCAAGGTCTGGGATACTGAAACCTGAGCGCAGGGCAGAGGGAGGGAGAGCAGGGAGCAGAGAGGGAGGCTGCTGTGGCCAGGGTGCCGCAGCGAGGGTGGGAGGGGGCTGGAGAGAAACGGTTTTATTCTGTGTAGGCTTTTGAGGGGGGCGCCAATGGGTTTTGCTGTTAGAGCAGATAAGAATATGGGGGAAAGACAGGAGTTTGGACAACCCTATGCTTTTGGCCAGAGCGATTGGAAGGACGGCATTGGCGTGGGATGGAGGCGGCACAGGGAGGAGCAGGTGGCTGGGTCACGTGTTTGGGGCGCCTCGTTCAAACGCCGGTGGAGGTGTCCCACGGGCGGTGGGCTACACAGGCCTGTAGTCCGAGGGCGGGGGCGGGGCGGAGATGGAAATATAGAGGCTATGGGCATCCGATGGCATTTGAAGCCTGGGCCCTGGATGGGTTCCCCAGGGGCTGGGTGCTGGCCTGGGTGGGGGGATGCCCGCCAGGTGGGGGGGCACCCAGCAGGGACGGGGTCCTGGAGTCCCAGGGAAGGAAGCATCTCAAGGAGCAGACGGCAAAGTCTGCGATGGGTCTGGTAGGACCAAGACCGGTCTTTGGGGTCCTGTGGGGTGCCGGTCATGGCCGGCCCGATGGGAGCACTTGCCAAACACAGATGAGCTGACGGTGGTTCTTCTTTACATCTCGATTCTTCCTGCTTCACCCTCGCTGTGCCTGAAGGTCTAGTTACCGACTTCAGAGGATGAAAAGCACACAGGAAACTCGGCGGCAGGGACTCTGAACCCCCTTAGCTTCCCTGGCGAAACCTCCAGGCTCCTGGGGCTGTTCCGCATGCCTCCTGGTCTGCTCCGGTACACTCACTGCTCCCCTGGGCTGGCTTCCAGGGCCCCCACTCCTAGAAGCCCCGTGAACACTCCGGACACCCTTCTCCAGCGAGGCTCTCGACGGCGTGGAGCGTCATCAAGGGGAAGACGGGACTCCGCTGAGTGTGGTCGCTGGGGTTGTTTGCCCTCTGTGTGATCTGTGGCCCGGGGGCGGGGGCGTGAGAGACAGAAGCTCGAGCAGATTCCGACTCGTGGCTGGGGTGTGCGCCTCCCATCAGGAAGCATATGTCTGGTTTCTCCTCGTTGTGACGCAGGGCCCCCAACCCTCCATGCTGTAACACCTGTCAACAGTTCGGTTCGATTCTCTCATTCCTTCTTCATTTGTAGCCAAGATTCCTCCAGAAATGGGAAATTCCCACAACCGTGTTACCCAGTGGGCGCGCCAACACAACAGGCAGAGTGGGATGCTTCTCCTTTGTTTACCAGCGTTCAGCTCTTGACCGTGAATTACTCCACTGACATCCTCCAATGGTGACCAGCACATAGGAGTCAAAGGCAGCTCTGCAGCCTGATGGCCTGATCTACCCTTTCCCCGCTGGGCAGTCTTGAGCAATTTGCTTACCTGCTTGGGGCTTCACATGCTTTTGCATGGATTTGTGAGAAGGAAGATGCATGGAAAGGGTCTGGGACAGAGCTGGGCTGGAGGGGGCCCTAGGGAGGTGCTAGCCATCACTCCGAGCATCCCCCAACCCCCGTCCTGCTGCTCCGTAAAGCGAGGGCTGCATCTGTTCGGCTGCCATAGGACACCTGGTGCCTGGTGTTCCAGGGGTCCTTGTTGAACAAAGAGATGAGACCCCGCTGGGCTCTCAGGTCTCCCTGGGAGAGCTGGCCTGGCTCCGTTGGCCTTTACGCGGTGGGCTGGGTGTCCAGGAGGCCTTCGTAGGAGGGTGGTCAGAAGTTCATTATCATGTTTGTGAAAAAGGAGTAAATGCCTCCGAATCTCACACACCCCTGCACGCACACCTGCACACAGAGGGCTGCACCTACGACCTGAGCTCCAGGGAATGGGGGAGGGCTTGCTTTGCTTTTTCTCACGGCGCCCCTCCAGCAGCCTGGCCTCCCCGGGGGACTGTCTCAGAGCACGGGAGGGTGCCGGGCACTGAGCTTCGCAGATCCAGGTGCGGGTGACTCAGAGGCTCTCCCACGAGTTTGTGCGCCGCCTGCCCTCTCTGCCCGAGGGCCCTGGGCGGCTTCCTTCCCTCCCGGTCTCCGAGTGAAGGTCAACAAAACCTGCTGCTTGGATGGGCTGAAAGGAAGCCTGCCTGCATGGGCGCCTGCGGGCTCTGGGGCCCCGGGGCGCTTTCTTCACTTCTGAGGCCAAGACCAAGCCCCGCACACAGGCAGAGCAGCTGCCGGTCAGGCCTGCATCCCGCATCACAGCTAACGACCCACACAAAGCCCACCGGTCCCAGGTCGGGGTGTGGGGCCAGATGCCACGGACAGCTCGCGTCTGGCTGCCTGAATGCTCGATTCCACACTCGGGGGGCACCTCCCATGGCGGACGATTATCTGGCCTGGGTTCGGCCGGCTCAGGGGTTGTCGGCTCAAGTGGTTCTGACAACGAAGGTCTTTCTCCCGCACCCCTCCTATGCCCGGAGCTAGAGCCAGGCAGCTAGCTGGGGGGCGGGGCGGGGAGGAAGAGGGCAGGGCCACATTCCCGCTCAGGAGGAGGCTCAGGCCTCTGGAATGTGCTCCCACCTCAGCCTGTTTCCGCGGCATCCTCGACCCTCCTCCCAAATACCTCCTTTCTGAGCGGGTTCCAAGATGCAGAGACAGAGAAATGCCACAAGGGGTTGTATAATAAGGTCCGCACATCATCACCCCAGAGAGCAGCTTTAATTCAATGTTCAGAAGACTTTTCTAGCAATGAGGGGTCAAAAAAGAAAAAAGGCTGCCCTGTGTAGAGCTAAGTTCCCCATTTCTGGAGGAAGGCAGGCTGGGAGGCTGGGGGATGACCCCTTCTGTGGTTGTGTGAGAAAGGAAACACTTTCTGGATGCGTGTGTTTTTCTGCATGTTTGAAAACTTTCAGAAAATAAATTTGTAATGGAATTAAAAATAAAATTAAAAATTTAAAAAGATAAATTATATAAAGTATGCATCTACAACCATGCATTTTTCTGTATGTTTAGAAGTTATTGAAATAGAAATTCTCATTTTTTAGATTTATTTGTTTGAGAAAGTGAGTGGGAGCAGGGGAAGAGGCAGAGGGAGAGGGACAAGCAGACTCCCTGCTGAGCAGCGAGCCTAACATGGGGCTCTATCTTCAGACCCTGACATCACGACCTAAGCCGAAACCAAGTATAAGACACTTACCCCACTGAGCCACTCAGGTGCCCCAAAATATAAATTCTCTTTTTTCTTTTAAGATTTTATTTATTTATTTGACAGAGAGACGGAGAGAGCACAAGCAGGCAGAACGGCAGGCAGAGGGAGAGGGAGAAGCAGGCTTCCCTGGGTCCAGCCCCAGGACCTTGAGATCACGACCTGAGCTGAAGGCAGACACTTATCTGATTGAACCCCCAGGTGCCCCAAATTCTTAAAAAAAATTTCTCTTCAATTTTGCTTCATAATACTGTTTTGAAAAGGACAGTGAAATTTTGGATCATTACATGGTCATTCCCTTCTGGACAAAATTAGTAAAATCTTTCAGTAATAACATATTGTAGCCGGTGTATCAGGAGTACTTTGGAAGGCTTTGGCTGGAAGCAATAGAAAACTCAACTCTAAAAGTCTCAGATGAACCAGGACTCTCGAGCTAGGTCAGCTGGAGGGAAGGTAGCAGCTCTCAGCTCTTTCTTTCTGCACCATAATTCTTGGTGAGGTAGAGAAGCTGAAGGGACTCCATGTTAGGAAGTTTCCATCTTTGCTGTTTTCTCATGAGGCCCTATTTTCTCATGTTCTAGATGTATATTTTTATTTTTATTTTTAAAAATATTTTATTTGTTCATTTGACAGAGAGAGACCACAAGTAGGCAGAGCAACAGACAGAGAGAGAGGGGGAAGCAGGCTCCCTGCTGAGCAGAGAGCCCGATGTGGGGCTCGATCCCAGGATCCTGGGATCACGACCTGAGCTGAAGGCAGAGGCTTAACCCACTGAGCCACCCAGGCGCCCCTAGATGTATATTTTTAAATATTTTAGGGCACCTGGGTAGCTCAGTTGTTAGGCATCTGCCTTCAGCTCAGGTCATGATCCCAGGATCCTGGGATCGAGCACCACGTCGAGAAGCCTGCTTCTTCCTCCATCCCCCTCAACCCCATGTTCATGCTCTCGCTCTGTCTCTCTCTGTCAAATAAAGATATAAAATCTTTAAAAAACAAAAAGATTTTATATATTTATTTGCGAAAGAGTGGAAGAGCACACAAGCAGAGGGAGGGACAGAGAAAGAGGGAGAAGCAGATTTCCTGCTGAACAGGGAGCCCGATGTGGGGCTTGATCCCAGGATCCTGGGATCGTGACCTGAGCCAAAGGCAGACGCTTAACAAACTGAGCCACCCAGGCACCCCCTATATTTCTGTCTGAAAACCCAAGAAGCTATGTTCCCACTCCAACAGGGAAGCACATTATTGTCCTAGGCACCCAATACCTCATCACGTCCAGGGAAAGCCGGAACCCAAACGTGTTTTAGAACATTAGCTTTGAAAAACTTCAGCCCACACTGGAATCAACACCCTCTACCTTCCATTATTTATAAAATAACACCTATTACTCAGTCATTCACCTTTGGTCAGACCCTATCAAAGATTTCTGAAGGAACATGTATCCTAGAGCCCCTTTCCAACATACGCCCCTATCCCCAAATAACAAAGAGACTCATTTTCATATCCTCTCCAAGTCTCCCAGACACTCTGTCTGCTATTTTCTACCTGTCACTTATGCTATTCAATAAACTCTGCTTCCACTTTCTTGGCTTTCATTTGATTTCTATCCTGCATAAAATTGAGGACCACCTTTGCGGGTCCTGCTGGGCCCCTTCTGGGTCCTCAGACCCAACCTACTACATCATTAGCATGTTGGCCTGTTGTCCTGATGATCACGAAATGGCTGCTTCAGCTCCAGCCATTACATTGATATTTGAAGTAGAAAGAAGAGAGGGATCTCAAGCAGCTCTGTCTCTTTTGTAAGAAAAAGGCAAAAGGCTTTCTCCAGAAGCCCCCACAAATTTCCACTGAAGTCTCCTTGGCTAGAACTGTGTCACATGCCTGGCATTAGCTATAAAAGGGACTTTTCCCAACTCTTTGGTCGAGATGGACAAGAGAGAAAAAGGAACGGGAAAGAATGGGTTTGTGGTTGGCTGACCAACAGTGTCTCCTGTGTCTAGAACAGCCAGCATAAGATAATCTCTCTTGCTGTTTTTGTGGCATAAGGCTTAGTGCTGTCTTAGAAACAGTTATGTTATTTTAATTTTTTCCAAATGTCATTTCTTTCCTCCCAAAGCAATCCTGAAGTGGAAAGGACAGGAATGATTTCTGATTTGCTATAAGACACTGAAGCCCTGAGAAGACTTGCTATTAGATATCACTCTCCGGACTTCTCACCCTGTGTTTTTTCCTGTTGGCTACATGGTCTCTGATTTCATATTTTCTCTCTTTGAGAAAACTTGGTTTTTCCATGGTGCTGATGATGATTTCAGGCCAGAGTGTTTGTCCTCTTTTGCTGAGGAAGGCACGGATCATGGGTATTTTCTGCACAGCTCTAGAAGCAGGAGGTCACCTTGTCCTGTATTCACAGACGTGTCCCCGCAGGGAGCATGAAAGACAAAGCAGACCACAAGTGAATAAACACGACAGCCTTTCTCAGATCAACCTTGGGGACTGTTTTAACCACAAAACTGAACACAAATCCACCTAAGCTGGAACAAAAATGAGAACTAAGAAAGGGTCTGTCACAGCACTGGGAGCCAGACGGAAAGTAAAAGGGAACTGTGACCTCCCAAGGCCACTTAGCTCCTATCCCTCTTAGGTCCTTATTTCTGCAGTTTCCCAAAGGATTCCTTGTTAAAAGAGGTATTCTGCTTGTTTCTTATTAAGGACGTGGCCTTTTTTAAAAAAAAGATGTATTTATTTATTTATTGGAGCGACAGAGAGCATGGGCGCATGAGTGGGAGCAGAGGGAGAGAGAGAGAATCTCAAGCAGACTCCATGCTGAGTGCAGAGCCCGACTCCGGGCTCGATCCCACCACCCTGAGATCATGACTTGAACCGAAACCAAGAGTCAGATGCTCAGCTGACTGTGCCCCCCCAGGAACCCCAAGGCATGGCTTTTGACCTATAAAAATGCCCCAGAGTTTGTGCTTCTAAGCCTACTTACATTAGAAATTAGGGGTGACTCCACATCCAGGCTGAGCGCAGTGTCTGCGGTGAGAGTCTCCAAGCTCCGCCCGCTTCCCCGCTTCTGCCCAGCCCCCACCCCCCATCCCCCAGCCTGCACGGATTTATTTAGATCATTACAGGGACAGAGACAGCCGCCAGCCGGGGGTCTTTGCATTCTCCTTACTGCCTTCTCTTTTCCCTTCTCTGCCATAACTTTCTCTCCTTTCCAAAACCCATCCTACAAAAATCTCACACCTTACTCGGAGCCACACAGGGCCACTGGCTCTGAAGCAGAACGAGCCTCTCTTTTCTCCTCCGGCTCAGCTCCTTTCCCGTTCACCTCCCCTTTGGCCAGAGGTGGAGAGCAGATCTCCGCTCTGCCGTCCGTGACCTCTTACCACGAGGTTCTGGGCGTCCGGAGCCCTGGTGCTCTCCACAGTGACCCCACGGACTGAAATACTGGGTCTCGCTCAGACAGCTGACTGGGGGAAACTGCTGGAAGCTTTGAGGGCCAAGAGGGAACTACCTCCTGTCCACTTGCGAGGTGACCCATCTCTCTCTTCGCAGCGCTCCGTCAGTCCGCGCGTGATAAGGAAAGGGAAGGAGGAAGGAGACCGGGATGCGGCGGACGGGACGGGAGCTGGACTCTGTCTGGAAAGCTCCAGCTCTGAATCCTTAGCCGAGTCACCCGTCCCTTTCAAAAGATAATGCAAGGTATAAAGCCCCTTCCCAGAAATGTTAGCATCAGTGGGGGCTCCCCATCTGAGAAAAATGCAATGCACACGAATAGGAACCCTATAATCGTCTGTGGTTCTGAAGAAGGTTTTCGGCCGCCTCCTTTTGGACCTCAAACTTTCCAGCTGGTCTCTCCGCTCAGACGGAAGACCCTATCTGTGGGCGAAGCCTCCCCGTGATGGGAACCGAAACCCACCCCCGCTCCCCACCCCCAAGTAACTTGGCCTGCCCTGAGCCAGCAAGACCATCCTTGGCCATGACGGACTCCATGCCAGGGACGCACATGGCCTTCACAGCCCACCTGCACGTGCCCACCCACCTTTGCCCCATGTTCTCCTTGGATAAACCTGGAATTACTTTCAGGACTTCAGAGACTGTCTTTGAGATGCTCGTCCACTGTCTTCCCAGCATTGGCCTCACTGGAGTAAATCCCTTTCCTGTTCCACGACCCACTTGTTTCTCTGCCTTTGGGTTTTATCTGCGGTGAGTGGCTGACCCTGGTCCATCTGGGACCCCTGCACCCCTGCACCCCAGCTACAACTCACTGATGCACACACCTGATATTACGGGGACCACAAGGCCAAGAATTCCTATTTTAGAAGCAAGTTAGAAAAAGCTGCTCACACAAGTACCTCTAAAGATGGTGGGAAGTAGATCTTTTTTTTTTTTTTTTCCCCAAAGACTTTATGTATTTACTTCACAGAAACACATCGTAAGAGGGAACAGGAGCAGGGGGAGTGGGAGAAGGAGAAGCAGGCTTCCTGCTGAGCAGAGAGCCCGATGTGGGGCTTGATCCCAGGACCCCGGGATCATGATCTGAGCCAAAGGCAGACGCTTAACAACTGAGCCACCCAGGCGCCCCGGTGGGAAGTAGATGTTAACTACGAAGACATTTCCAAGGTACTAGAAAATGCAGTTAACGTTATCAGAAGAAGAGGGTCAAGCATACAGGGCTCCTCAAGAAAAACCTTAATTCCCCGGGGAGGGGGAAGGCGTCCGTGCTTCCTCTCTTGTAGGTATCTGGCTACAGTTCATGGGAACTCACTGTCCCTTCTGTTTAGAGGTGTGCCACGGGAACACCAGGCCCATCTGCACTGCAACAGATCCATCTGTCTGGGGTGACTTAAACACATCAACCGAAGAACTCAATCTCCCCAAAGTGCTTTATTGGCTTTTGTAAATTTTTGTTTTGTTTTGCTTCTTTCTGCTCTTTATTTGAAGGAGGATGGAGAGTTTTCCAAATGGTTCATTTTCAACTATGTCTGCTTCATTGAGCCAACATGTTTCCAGACTCCTGCTTTAGGGTCAGGGTGAGTTCATACGCTGGCGCCATCATGAGCGGCTACACTGGCCTGGAGAGGGGGGGTGGGTGCGGTGTAGCCCGTGCTACGTTAAGACACAACTCCGGTTCAGTGGCTCAACGTGGCAGGGGTTACTTCTAGCTCCTGAAAATTCTGTGGTGTGGTGGGGGGGGGCAGCCGCTCCCTGGGCCACCTCCCCTCTGTGTGTTCCTCTGCCATCCGTGCACCCTTCAGCGCCCCCTCCCCTTGTCCCTGTGGGCCACGGAGAAGAGTTGGGAGACACGCTCCCGCCATCCCGTGCGTCCACGGGCAAGGGCGCACAATGCTCTCTGGCTGGCGCAGGGCCCACAGGGACACCTGACTTTGTGGAGACGGGGAAGCGGGGTACCTCAGTGGGCCCAGAGAAGGCGAGAGCCATGACATATTAAACTTGTACTGCCTCCCGCAGGTGTTGTCCAAAATCCACCTCCGGGCCTCGCCGCTGAGCCAGAACTTGAAGACGGAATTTGGAAGAGGAACGCGCTGGCTTTACTGCTTCGCCGGGCAAAGGAGGCCGAAGCAGGTGAAGGCCTTCAAAACTACCACCCCCACCCTGGCCCAGAAAGGGACCGGGGTTTTACAGGCAGATACAGGATCTAGCCGGTTTCGATAGGAATTGTGCACTTGCCGTCAGCCTCGTATGTTTTGGGAGAGGGTGGGGATCCTGGGACCCTGAAACAGAAGGCCAAGGAAGGAGGGGAGGTTTGCAGACGAGAGCGAGAAAAATGGTTACTCAGTTTAAAACTGAGCCCAGGGGCGCCTGGGTGGCTCAGTCAGTTGGGTGTCTGCCTTCAGCTCAGGTCCTGATCTCAGGGTCCTGGGATGGAGCCCCACATTGGGTTCCCTGCGAGGTGGGGAGCCTGCCTCTCCCTCTGCCCCTCCTCCTGCTCATGCTCTCTCTCTCTCAAATACATAAATAAAACCTTTAAAAAAATGAAAATTAGGGGCACCTGGGTGGCTCACTGGGTTAAAGCCTCTGCCTTTGGCTAGGGTCATGATCCCAGGGTCCTGGGATGGAGCCCCGCTGCAGGCTCTCTGCTCAGCGGGGAGCCTGCTTCCTCCCCCCTCTCTCTGCCTGCCTCTCTGCCTACTTGTGATCTGTCAAATAAATAAATAAAAATCTTTTAAAAAAATGAAAATTAAAAGAAAACTTAAACGGAGCCCCGCCAAAGCATTCATGCAGCTATTTTGATTTTTGTTCAACTTTATGCTTTTAAGTGGTTTCACAGGGACAGCTGGAACCGGCTTCAAAGTAGAAGAGATCGTGAGGGGTGCGCGCGCCAAGTGCTCTCTGTGAGCAGGAAAGCTACCCGGGCCTTAGATTTTAAAAATAAACAATATCCTTTCCATTTTTAGCAACGGTGGTGGAGGAGAGGCCAGCTACCCCTCCTTAAATGAAGAGAAAAATGGAGAGAATACGTGAAAAATGGGTTCAGATATTGGACACCAGGCGGTGCAGGACTTTGATCCCTGACAGAAGAGAAAGAAGCAGGGTGAGCCCCATGTTGGCCCCGAATTCCTGCCTGAACGCGGATGCCAGGCCCGGAACGGGGAGGGGGAGACTGGATTGAGTTTTGTGGTCTCGCGGAGTAGAGGAGCCAGAGAATCCACGTTCGGTGGGGGGTGGCGCCCAGGCAGCCAGGATGGGAAGGGCAGCCGGAGGAGAGGATTGGACAGAGATGGGGGGCATGGGGGCGCTGCCCGTGTGCGGCCCCCAGAAAGCCACAGCTGGCCACGGAGGGTGGCCCACGTCTATGCGAGACTGAGCAGATTGTGACGCTGTCGCCAGACCTGCTTGTGCCTCCTCTGCTCCCCCATTCACGCATGTGTGCCTTCTCCCTCTCTGATAAAAAAAATAAAATCTTAAAAAAAAAAAGGCAGGGCGCCTGGGTGGCTCAGTGGTTAAGCCGCTGCCTTCGGCTCAGGTCATGATCTCGGGGTCCTGGGATCGAGTCCCACGTCGGGCTCTCTGCTCAGCGGGGAGCCTGCTTCCTCCTCTCTCTCTGCCTGCCTCTCTGCTTACTTGTGATTTCTCTCTGTCAAATAAATAAATAAAATCTTAAAAAAAAAAAAAAAAAGGCAACACAGAAAGTAGGAAGGTAACGACCCAGACTCGCAGTCCCTCTGTGGGCCCGTAGCCGGGACGAGGCCCCCGTCCCGGCCGGGTCAGCTGGCGGCCCTTCGTGTTTGTTGTGTTCAAGCCGTGAAGGAAGGATCTCGGGTCTGTTCCGCGACCGATGGGGCAGAACCTCCTGGGGCCACTGCCTTTTTTTAAGTGACCAGGGTCTGAAGGGTCTGACGGCTGCAAAACCCTCCCTTTGCAAAGGGACCGCGTCAGTCTGGGGCCCGCACAGACCTCCTCTGCTTCTGCTCCTTCTCGGTTGTGGGGCGCTGTCAGCGGCGCTGGTCCCTGTGATCTGTGGGAGCTGCGGTCCTCTGCGGCCCCCATCATTGCTGGACCCAGGACCCTGCCTGACACAGTGACTCCGGCTTGCTCTTGGCAGCGTCCGGCCTGCTGGCTGTCCCTTCCGTGGACCGTGGCTCTCATGCCTGACACGGGTGAGTCCATAATCCAGCCAGACTACGTCCCACGACCCTGGACTGAAAGTCCAGACAGTAAGCCCAAAGGGCCTCAGCCGATGTGGATGCCCCCCAGGGGGACTGTGGTGTTGCGGGTGCGGCTGGGAAGGCACAGGTGGGCACGCCCACAAGCCTTGGGGAGAAGCAGTCTCCCTCCCTGTAACTCAGCCAACACCAACTCTGGGAAGAGGGAAGGTTCTGGAGCTCCGCTGGCTTTCGTGAAGCATCAGGGTCTGCCAAGGCAAAGGGAATCAGGGAATGCGCTCCAGATGTGGGAGGGGCCGGAGAGGCCTGGAGCAGAGGCGTGCCCCTCCTGGACTCGGACGCCCCCGTGTGTGAAAACAGGCAGTGACTATTCTAGAAGACAGCGTGGGCAGCCACGCCTCACCTCATTACTGCTATGGAGTGAGTTCGTGCTTGCTGACCGCTTTGATATCAAGAAGGTTGGGAACAGAAAGAGGGTGTCCCGACACTCAGCCCGGACGGCACCTGCTCAGAAGGCCCCCTTTGTCTCCTGCTCGGTGACATGTGTCTGGAGCGGCTGGTGCAACTGGCGGCAGGGGTGACAGGTGATGAGAGAAGGTTCTGGGACACACCCCACCCTGCCCTGAAGCCCACTGGGACTGTGTTCCAGAGGTCCCTTGGGGTGGCTGTCCCAAAGAGGTGCTGGCCCCAGCTGAAGCCAGGAGGCCGTGGTCCTCAGGCCCCCAGCCTCCTCCTCTCTAAGCGACTCAGGGAGATTCCCAGAGCCGGGAGGGGCTCTGGGACAAGCCCACGCCCGTCTGGGCTCTCCGCAGAGGAGGGGACTGAGGGCAGAGAACCTGTGAGACTTGTTCAAGGTGACAGACGTTGTTGTCAGACTTGACGCTCCACCTCACAATTCAGGTGTCTTTATGCTACGGAGGGTTCCTGCAGGGGAAGGCCAGTCTTCACACTTCGGGGGGCTCCTCGGTGCCGGGGCTGAACTCAGCAGCGTGCGCTGAGGTCTGTGCGGTGTAGAGGGAGTCTGTCCAGCACTCGGCTCTGCTCCCTGGTCCCAGTGCTGCGGTTTTAGCCTCACCGAATCTCCTGCTGCCTCTATTCCCCATCACCCTGGGCTCTTTTATATTTTATCGATGACCGCGTGCATTTATTGAGCATTACATTCATCCTCATCCACGTGCATTTACTGAGCACCTTCTGTATGGACCCGGGACCATCTATTAGCCCCCAGGCAAAGAGTAATTGTCTGTTTGCTTTATATATTTTTTAAAAGATTTATTTGGGAGAGAGGATGCATCTGAGTTGGGGAGAGGGACTGGGGGAGAGAGCCTTCAAGCAGATTCCCTGCTGAGCGTAGAGCCCAACTTGGGGCTCGAACCCACCACCCATGAGATCATGACCTGAGCTGAAACCAAGACCCAGATGCTGAACCGGCTAAGTCCCCCAGGTGCCCCTTGTCTGTTTGCTTTAAAGTAGGGCTTCCCAGTTTGGGTACTCCGGACATCCTAGGTGGATAATTTTTTATGGTGAGGGCTGTTCTCTACATTGGAGGACGTTTAAGGCCTCTCGGACTTCTACCCACCAGACCAGAGGACCAGCCTCAGGAAATGCGTTCTGGAGACACCATGACCTCAGGCTGAGAAGACTTGCAGGAGAGCCGAGGGGGCTGAGTCCCCGCTCCCTGCCACATGCTGTGACGTCACTTTATCCCCAGGGAGGAGCACATGACTCCGGAATGCTGGTAAACTTAACATTACTTTCAGGAAGTCAGTGGCTTTTCTCCAGAATGAATGACTCACCACCAACCCCACTGCGCGGGCTTCCCCAACTCTGCTCCATGCACTCCCTCTGCAGTGGAACTCCCCAGAACACTACCTTTGCAACTTCAAGCCGCTGGTCTGGCCTGGCCCAAACGACACCCCTTGCTGGTCTCTCTACCCCCCCCCCCCCCCCCCAGAGCTCTGCCAATCCCAAAGACCGATTACTTCCTTCAACTTCCTGTTTTGGTCTAAGATGCGGCCCGTACTTCCACCTCCGGACCTTTGAACGTTGACTGCCAAGCGGAACAGTCTTCTCCCCAGAGGTTCCACGGCCTTTAGACAGACTGGCTCATCGTCCCCTGCTCCGTCTGGGCCCTTTGCCTGCTGCAGGAGAGGCGTGTGCGGACGGCCTTGGCAAGGAGACTGGCGCCATTCTTTCACTGTGCCTTCACCTCTCCTCTCCAAATACTGATTTTTACAGCGTTGAGGTTTGTAAAGATTATAAATTATTCTGTAATTATTGCTCTTCTGTGATAAAGATTGGTACAAATAAAAATCAAAAGTCAACATATCCTATAGGAACCACAAAATGCACCCTAGGTCATTAAATTTTTGCATCTTGAAGGAGCATTTTCCAAGCATCAATGTTGCAATGGGTAATTTTTTCACTTTCAAATTCCTGTTACTTCCCTGGCTCACAGCCAGCTACAATTTTCCTGAGTATCTCCTGCCATCCTTTTTCCTTAGGTTCCTTTTTCATTTTCCTGGCCCCTTCCTCAGGCCAACAGGGCCACCAATAGGGCCATCTGTACAGGGTGTACAGATACTTGATGTGGGGCCCAGAAAAGAGACGGCTTCCCAGCAGGTCCAGGCCGCCAACACAGGCTGCTCTGCTCCCAGGCTGGGGCCATGGGATCCAGCACCGCCAGTGGCACCTGGAATGTCAGAGCAGTCAGGGATGCCATCTGGAGCCTTTGGCAGGGCCCTAGAGGTGAGTAATAAAGCAAGCCCTTAGGATTTTGGAGCCAAGCCTTGCTATTAACCCCACCCACCCAGATAATGATTCCCCTTGTGAGAAACAGCTCTGGGTTTGCTACTGGGCCTCAGTAGAGACTAAATGCCTACCCATGGGCCCCCCAAGCTACCCGTGACTGGAGCTGCCATCGTGAACTGGGTGCTATCTGTCCCATCGGGCCATGAAGTTGGGCACACAGGGCAGCACCCCATCAGCAAAGGGAAGTGGAGCGTATGTGAACAGGCCCTGTGGGGACAAGTGGCCCACAGGCCCACGGTCCGCACTCCGCTACACCATCCTCCTCTCCCGGCCTGACCTGTGGCTGCCTGGGTAGTTGCCGAAGGTCAGCCAAGAGACGAAGCGAAGCCTCAGGCCTGGTTTACAGATGGTTCTGCACGGGATGTAGACGCCACTTGAAAGCAGACAGCTACGGCACCATCTTCCCGGGACACCCCTGAAGCACACGGTGAAGGGAAAGCCTCCCCGTGGCCAGAACTTCGAGCAGTGCGCCCGGCTGCTCACGCAGCTCGGAAGGACAGATGGCCTCATGGGCGACTGATTCCCTGTCCATTCTTGGGCTGTGGCCATGGTCGGGCTGATGGATGGCAGATACCTGAAAGGAACAGGACTGGACAACTGGTGAGAAAGACATTTGGGGAAGAGGAATGTGGACAGACCTGTCCTCAAAAAAGTGAAGATCTCTGAGTCCCCAAAATGCCCGTGAAAGATGGCCTCAGAGAAGAGGATTTTAATCTTCAAGTTGCTAGGATGACCCAGTCTGTGGACACCAGTCCACCTCCTTCCCCAGCTGCCCCGGTCATGTCCCAGTGGGTTCCTGAACAAAGTCCCACGGTGGCAGGGACCGAGGTTATGCGTGGGCTCGGCAACGTCCACTTCGCTCACCAAGGTGGACCCGGCCACAGCCACTGCTGAGTGCCCATGAAAGGATTTTAACTGTCAAATTTCCTTATTTTGTTTGAATACGGTGTGCGTGTATGTAGAGCAAGTATTTGATTTCTTTCCCCTCTTACTCTCTTATCTTGTGACATGAGATTTTTACATCACAGGATTAGGTTACAGCACATGGAGACAAGCCAACATCACTTCTCTCTCTCACACACACACACACACACACGCACACCCCCGTCGGCTGCTTCTCTACGGATCGCTAATATGCTCGGTCGGCATCAGGATCTGTGCTTACAGCTCTTTAGTGATTAAGACGTGCTTCTAAGACTGGTGACTCTGACTTAAGGAATTAAAATATTAATTCATATCAGGAGAATTAGGTTTTGGGGAAAAATTCATTATCTGGACTATTTTTAGGAGCTGGAAGCAAGAAGCAATTATCCAAAAAAAAAAAAAAAAGAAAAAAAAGAAAAAAAGGAGGAAAATAAATCACACAAACACCAAAAATGTTTTTGAAAAAGTGCTTTCAGAATTTACTGTACAGTCTTTTTTTTTAAACAATTTACTTATATGTTGGCTTCTACATGCTCTTACATTTGTGTAAAACATTTATACATATTCTTTACAATTTGTACATATATTAAATGGCTGTATCATAAACATTGTTCTATGAGATTTTATAAAAGAAAAATCAAGTAGGGAAAATTACTTATAAAACATTAACAAAACCCGTGATATTAAAGAGCAAGAAATTCTCATACTCATGTTCATTCGATTTCCTCTGCTACTTATTTTTTGGTTTCATTTTATTTGTGCTGGCCCAAACCTTCCATCATCTACACTGTCATCGCTAGGTCAGGAGAATGAAAGCAGTGGGGAGAGGTCATAAGGCAAGTGTGGGGGATGGGCTCACTGGGCTGTGGCGGGGTGGGGGGGGGGGGGGGGGGGGGTGTGTGCATATCTGAGTGCTCGGGTTTAAAGCTGACAGTCGGCCACCATTAGCTTTCGCTGTGTGCCTCCGTCTGGAGGCCGGTGATCAGAAAAATCCCCTCGCAAGTTCCAGATGCGGTCAGGAACACATCACTGACCATCACGCTGTCCTTACAGAGACCAAAAGCTCCAGGGACCACTGTGCACGACTCAGCCTGTGACCCTTATCAGTCCCTAAGCGCTTCCACCTGGGGGACGGAGAGGCCTACCACGCTGTGGTTTCCACGTTTTCAGGTAAAACCCCCGTTCACTTGTCTACCCTCCAAAGTAAGTGGCAAATCACGGCCTCGGAAACAGGTCTCAGTACCTCTGACTCAACAGCTGAAGACACCAATGCGGGGCGAAGCTCTGTGGGGAGGACATCTGTTCCCCCGAGCAGAGGCCCCAGCGCAGCAGCTCCAGCCCTGGGAGCAGAGTCAGAGCCCTGTAGACATGTGCCCACCCCTGTCAATGTATTCCTTCTGGCAAGAACCATGCCTTCACCAGGCCTGGGGAGGAAGCCCCCCCCACCCCTGTGGAAGGGGACAGTCAGCAGTGTTCCTGAGGGAAGTGCGGGCAGTGAATGGGATCCTGGGCTTTTGCTGCACTGCTCGCTCTGAGGGGACACGTGAGCCCCCCTCTCCTGCCCTGAGCCTCCTGGGAGGGCGCCGGCAGCCCCCAGGGCCCCTCCCGGCTTCCTCCCTCCTGGAAACAGAAGCACTGGAGTCATAAATATGTCAGTGAAAGGCATGTAGAGCTTCCTAAGTAGATAGGAATCCCACGGGACTGAAAAGAGTTATAAAAATATACAAACATATATATTTTTTATTCTGGTATATTTCATATTTTTAAGAAAGCAATTAGTAATTATCTGACATTGGGTAAGACCCAGAAGATCATGGACGACGTACAAATTACAATTTTATGTAAAATATCAGTGGGGGAACCCCTAATTTTCCATTCAAAATTCTGATAACTTTAAGTACTTTCCAAAAATAGAGACAATTTCCATTGTTTTCAGTAATGGATATGGAAACGAACCAAATAAGACTAACCCCACGAACTTGGTTAATAAAATAGACACAGTTTTTTGCAACTCTTTCTTTTTGGTTTTCGGTCTTTTGTTCCTTTTTGCTTTTGATGAAGGGGTGAAGGGGGAAGAAATAAAATTGCATTGCCCAAAGTCAGAAAGAAGCACTTCGGAGTTCTCTTGGTGTTCTGTTGTGTTCTACATAACCGGGAAGCGGCCGAGGGCCTGCCTCAGCTTTTCTGCGATCTGGTGAAGAAACGAGACAACCTTGAGACGCCCAGTCCCACCAGGGCCCGACAGCATTCGACCCCTCCCACCTCCTCCTACCAGTTAGACACTGCAAACATTTCAAAGGCTTCAACTGGGCTAAGCTTCAAGTCTCCTCCAGCACCAACCAGCCACAGAGCCCTCCCCAACCCCAGATGGTGCCCCCAGCTTGCAGGAGGCCCCCCTTCTTTCTGGCACAGCCCCGGTCTCTCTCAGGAGCAGCATCTCCAGACCAGGGGTCCGGCGGGGGTGGGTGTCCTACTTGCACGATTGCCCTGTCTTGTCGGACACCCGTGGACTCCCGGGCCCCCGCTGCCGGGCACGCCTCCCAGACCGTCGGCGCCCCCATGACAGAGCCGGCGCGGGACCGCAGCCATGGCTACGTGCCAAGGCCTCCCCCAGGGAGAACACACACTCCCCAAGGACACGGATGTCGTGGCCGTTCTTGGAGCCCAAGGATCTGTGCTTAGTGCTTAGTATATACTACGCGCTTAATACAGGTTTGCTCCACCGAAAAGCAAGTGAACTTTAGCATTCAAGCACTGCTTTCTCCTAAAACTGTTACATCCGACAAGGACACTGATTAAGTGTCATCAAGTCACAGTGTCCTTGATAATTAAACCTCACTTGGGCTTGAGATTATCTAACAAATCAACATGATTGGAGTTTCAAGAGGTGCCCTTCAAGGCTCTTCTACTGCAGAACAGCAGCAACCTGGATTCCAGTATGCGAAGGCAACCGTGGGGCAGCCCTAGTTAACACAGAGAGCCCAGGAACTGCACGCTGGAAGGGACAAGCGTGCTTAAGGGAATTCCTTCTGGAAGCTCAGCTCCCAAACCAGCTGCTTCCCACACACGATTCACACTCTGCGGCAAGCACCCTGGTCACAGCTGCCGTTCAAGGATCTGCTGCGGGAGCCCCACACTTCCCGCACTGTCTCGCCCGAAGGGGACACGTGCATGGACGCTGAGTGTGGGGCTGGTCTGCCATCGCCCTCAACACTCGCGGAGCAGAGCATGGCGCGAGTGGCACACTGAGCATGGTGACCCGCACGGGGTCAGCGATACGGTTCGGGAACTTGCCTTCAGGTGCTGGAGCTTCGGCTTACACGCTACCGCTCTGTTCTCTGCACACGCCAGTAAACAACAAAATTATGCAGGCACAAAAGCTTACATCTCAGTGATGGTTCCCTAACTGGTTCCCTCTCGTTTTCTCTCTGAGGCTCCTCTGGTGCACAACGAAAGCTCCTTTGCGAAGTCTGCCCGCGGTGCCAGCTCCATCCCCACGGAGGGCCTGCCGAGCCGGGGACCCTCCTGTCCTGCACTGTCCCCAGGCACAGAGAGGCTGGGGCTGGGGACCTCCCCGTAGGACTTCTAGGGGCCTCACAACTAGCATCCACTACCCCTTCTTCCTTACGAGAAAACTTTTTTAACTCAGTGGGATTCAAAAAGGAAAAGGCAGATATAATTCAAAGGGATTTAAAAACCCCTACTCCATAACTAACCTCCTTTCGTTTATTACGTAGGATTAAAAAATACAGGCAGACTAACTTTATATATGGTCAAAGTTACGTGAGCACGAGTCCTCCGTGAGCACGAGTCCTCCATGTGCGTGCGTGTGTGCAAAGGGCCCGGGGCGGGCGGCCGACTTACTGTTTCATAGAACTGCACCTGCTGCTCCAGGTACAGGCGGATGACGCTGTTGTAGTCGTAGATGCGGTTGCTGTGGAAGTGATTCATCTCAGCTACAACAAAAACCAAGGCATCAGTCAGTTCCCCTGGCCTTCCACAGGCCCGCGGGCTTGCTCCGCTGCGTTGCCCCGGTTGGCCTCAGGGCAGGGCCAGTCCCTGACATTTCACTTTGCAAAGAGGCTACAAATATCATCTGCATCGCTGAGGGCAACGTACTTCCCCGCAGAGGGATGATTCCTGTTGACGTGCACTGCGCAACCCAACACACACAACCACCCCGTGTGGACTCTGCTTTCCCAGGAGAGACTGAGCAGGAGGCCGGCGTGGGGCTCCCTCTCTGCAGACTGTCGGTGACACAGGACCCAGTGAGGCCCCCAGCGGGTCCCACCCCGTCCCCTCTTGCAGCTGCCTGGACAGGTTTCTCGGGGCGCCCTTGAAAGGCTGTAGGGATGGGGGAGATGCAGGGGGACCCTCTTCTGAATGGACTTGGCTGCTCGGAGTATCAGGGCTCCCAGAACCCAACCTCTTGCCAGGTGAGAGGCTCTGGACCCCTGTTCTCCAGCTCTGCTGAATTTATGTCCTCACAGATGGCTCTCTTACCGCCTCTTTCCCTCGGGACCAGCCCCGCACCCCCCACCACCTCAGCAGAGGCCTCGTCACACCTCCACCTGCCTCTTCCCTCATTCTGTGCACCTAGCAAGCCAGCTGCTGGCACACACGCCCACCGTAAGGGCGCTGTTTTGAGTCTCGTATTATCTGAAGTCATACAAAGCTTATCCTTTATCTGTTCGGAAAACTTCACACACAAGTTCAAAGCCAAATCCCCCGTTTCAACCCCTTCGGAAGCCAGATCTTCTCTCAGATTTTTCCATTCCCGCCCCTAGCTGCCTCGGCTCTGGAACCCGTTCAGACACTCTTGCCTCTGTCCCACGCACTCCCTAGTCCTGAGGGCTGTTCCTTGGGCAAGTCTGCAAACGCGCTTCCTTCTCTCCCCGAGCACCATGTCTTCTTCGTGCCTGCGACTCTCAGACCACAGAGGCAGCGGTGTCCTGCGTGGGCTTTCTGACGACTGCCCGCCAACCTCTCCCACCCTCTCCCTGAGCTGTGTACCTCCCTGCCCCTCACCATAGAGCCTTCCAGTGGCCTCTTAATGCCCCCAGTAAGACCAGGCTCTTCTGCCAGCTCTCAAGGCCCGCCACCATCACTGACACTTATCCCCCAACAGCCTGTAAGTTGGTCTTCCTCCTGAAGACCAGTGAGAAAATCTTGTCCCACTATTTTGTGTGGGTTTGTTCAAACTAGAATATCCTTCCCCTTTCTCCTTTGCCCGTGCCTGCTCTGTCTGTCTACCAAAACAGGAAAAACCCGTTCGTGGCTCCCGTGTGCCGGAAAGCACTCAAATATATAAAAATTATTTAGTATCTTTTTACTAACACTCAAATTTTGCTGAAAAAGCCATGTCCAAAATCCCTTCACATTCTCTGGTCCTGAGGGACAGAGGTTACAAACTGCTGAAAGCTGAACTCTGGAATCTAACACAGCATCGTGCAGGAGCAGAGATGAAGGAAGGATCTTCACTGTCTCTGAGACCTGATACAGAAGCATGGGCTTCATCAGGCTGGCACTCCCGGCTCTCTCAATCGGGTCCATCTGCATCAACGCTGGGACCCTGCAAACAATGGGCTTGGGAGGAATCTCTAAATCAGCTCTTGTCGGCTTAGCTGTGGTCCACAGAGGGCCTTCTCTCCAGCCAGGGAAACGACAAGGATTGAAACCGTCTGTGTGAGCGACACCCAAACCCGGGCCTTACCTTGCAATGCGTAAGACATGGTGCCAACTCGCTTCACCATGTTCTGTTTGTCCTGGGGGGTGATTTTACTGGTGGCCACCAGCTTATCACTTTCTTTCACTTTCTCTATCGCTCCCTGTGAGATATGAACACAAGAGTGTTAACAGAATGACGCGCAAAGGACCAGCCTTTCATTTCACATGCGACGGCGCCGACGTCTTCTACAACTGACCGGCCACCAAGTGAGAACGCAGGCGAGCGCCTGAATGTAACTTCCTGCAAGTCACTTGGAAGCAAAAGGGTTGCTATTCTTGAAAAACAGAGCTAAGCCAAAATGGACAGTTTTCTGCTACAGCAGCATGAAAAGCAAACAGCACTCTGTTTCTGTAATATCCGAGCCCGTGCCAGGACCAGAGGTGTGCAGGAGACGGACACAGGCATCGGGGTTTAGAATGATGAGGGACAGAGGGCACCTGGCTGGCTCAGAGGGTTAAGCCTCTGCCTTTGGCTTGGGTCATGATCTCAGGGTCCTGGGATCGAGCCCCGCATCGGGCTCTCTGCTCAGTGGGGAGCCTGCTTCCTCCTCTCTCTCTGCCTGCCCCTCTGCCTACTTGTGATCTCTGTCTGTCAAACAAATAAATAAAATCTTAAAAAAAAAAAAGAATGATGCGGGACAGTCTGTGCTCGCACCTGTGCGCTCTCTCTCTGTTCGGGGCGTGCTGGCTGGGGGTGCTGGTACAGGTGGGCTGTCACCTTTACTTTGGTTTCTGGGAGGAGCACTGCCCTGATTTCAAATTGATACTCAGGCGGAAGGAGTGAGAGCGCTGCTGAACGTTTCCCACTCCAGGACCATCACAGTGCTCATGAGAGCGGTCTGGGAAGAAAAACTTTATGCTCGTGCATAAGCCAGCCGCCCTGCCCAAAACTCTCAATTGCTGGCCTCAATCCCTATGACAAGCTGACTATTCTGAGTTGGCTTTTTTAACTAAGATTTTTACTTGTGTTATATTTACTTATGTTAATTCCCCCTAGTTTTATTGAGCTGTAACTGACATTCAGCACTGTGTGAGTTCAAGGTGAGTGCAACCACAATGGCCTGGCGTCTGGACCCTGGACAGCGACCACAGCGACTGCTGCTCACGTCCGTCACCTCCCACATGGATGAGTCTGTCTGATGTTTCCTTTGTGGAGACACTTTTTGAGATCTGTGCTCTCTGTACCTCTGAGAGACCCTGTGTTCCCAGGCTCACCGCAGCCTTATGCACAACAGCCTTGGTGTGGAAATGCCTTTGAGTGTCCACTGGTGGATGGTTTGGTAAAGAGAATGCTCTCAGTTTTATATTAAAGTATCTGAAGTTGCACACTTCCCCTTCCTGACGCTCGGATCATTAAGCTGAACGCTAAAACGGCCACATGCCAGGACTACCAGGGCTGCAGACCAGCCCTCTGTAGAGATCTTCCTAATAAATCCAAGTACATCACAGTCCCCTGGAGTATGACAGTTGATAAAATGCCCCTATTCTGAACTAATACATAGAGTCTGAAACAAACAAGCCAGAGTTGAAATGCATGGACACCCAAAACATTTCGAAATTCAGTTTAAAAATACCTTTATAGTGGGAATTATATAGTTTTCTTAATAGTACAAAAATATAAAATCTATGTTGATCGTTTAAATTTTTATTAGGAAACCCTTTGTCAGGCCCAGGGGGACAGAATATCTGACTTTGTCTCGACGGGGAAGGGTCTTTGGGGACCTGCCCCAGCAGCTTACAGGGGTCTCATTAATAAGGTCAAACTGTATTCCCAATCTTATCTTGAATTTGCAACAGCGTGATTATTTTGTTTGCTACCTGGCCTAAGTATAGGCATAAAGGAATCTTTTTTCCACACTTTTGTTTCCTCAAAGTAATCTCTTTACAGAATAGAAGAAACCAGAAACTATGCATAGTGTTTCAACAACCCAAGGGGCTCTAGTCGGTTTCAGAAAGCCCCCTCCCCCTGCCCCCCACGCAGGGCCATGCTGAGTGACAGGGCCCACGCGGTGGCCGTGGGCCGTGGCCCCGGCTCCCCATATCATCTTGTCCGCACTTCTGTGATCAAATTACCTTGTGGGCGCCGATAATATCAGGGAAGCAGCCGAGGAAACCTTTATATTCATGATTACATTCCATGAGGAAATGGAGATCTTTCTTTGGCTACAACGAGGCACAGGTTAGTTATTACTGGCAGAGAAATCTAGACCGTTGAGGATAAGAAAAGGGTCGTACTGGAGAACAGTATGGGCCAAGCCCTTGGTACGAGTTACTGTCTATCAAGGGCTAAGGCATTCAGCATAGTTTTCCTGCAAGAAAACAACCCTCAAGGCTATTACATTCTCAATCGTAGTTTAGAGGGAAAATAAAATATCAGATGATTTTTAGGCTGGCTGGTCAAGTTAGTTACTTTGAGGTGGTTTAAAATATGACACTGTATGGGCAAAAAACTATTTATATATAAGCAAATAAGACATAATCATTTAATGTCTACATTTTAACAGAGAATATAAATTATTATTAAAAATCTGGTAGTCATCTTAAGTGGCAACTTAAAATTTTTCTATTTTTCTGAATTATAATTTTTAATAGCTATGTTAGGCACAGTTCTAAAAATTCATCTTTTCTTCCAAGCAGTGGTAGTCCGTGACCAACATGAAGGTGTGTGTGCATGTGTGTGCAGAAGTATGTTATTTCAGGAGGTCACCTGAGAAACTTTAATTCGGGGACTTGGAACAACATCAATGTCTATTCCCCTTAAGGGAATCTATTATCGGTTATCGGTAAAATAAAAAAAAAAACTGGGAACTGGACCACTGAAGGTGCCAGTAAAAGTCACGTGGCTGGAACAAAGACCCGTCCCTTGCCAGGGCCCTCATGGGTCCCTTCTCCTTAGTGGCTGCCGAAGGCGGAGAGCCTGTCACGGCGGGTTCCACGACCACCATTACCAGCCGAGTAAGCAAGCCTCAGATAGGCTACGGGTCCAGACCGGGGGGGGGGGGGGGGGGAGGTGACCGCAGCTCTGCTCTAACATCCCAACACCCCCAAGGTGGTGAAGGGTAGGTCTGAGCCACTGACAGCGGAAGGCATTCGTGTCCACTTCTCCGGGTCAGTGCATCCACCGTCCACCACCGCGGCTTACCCGGAGAAACACGACGGCCATACACAATGAACAAAGAGAAAAAAGGAGATCTATCTGCAAAGTTTGTTCCACCAATCGGCTAACTGAACACGTGGGTCCGACAGCCTACAGTCCGCTCGGGGAGGCCGTGTGCGCGGGGATACCTGCTCCGCCACGAGACCGGCGATTTCTTCGTAAGTCTTTCCTGCTTCTGTTATCGCAGCGTTGAGATCTGTTTCGCCTGGGAATCAGTAGAGCTACGTCAGTGCTCAAAAGTATTTTCACTTGGTTGATTTTATTGAAAAATTTCATTACAGCAAACACTGCACTTTTCAAAACTAGAGGCCAGTGTCATGGTCCCCCTCTAGCGACCCCCGGGCTTCCCAACGAACGGCGCGTGGCCAGTATCTCTGCACCTGCACCATCCACCCCTCATGGCCCCCTTCGCTGGCCACAGAGCAACGCACCCATAAACTCTATGTCAAAGACAAGCACCTTCAAAAAGCAAGGACGGTACACCACCACCCTGGGGAAGCCAGAACGGCTCCTGACAGGAATGTCAGGTCAGTGAGAGGCTCCTGGTCTCTGGAATCAAGCAGGCTGCTTTCCGGCACAGAGAAAGCCCACGTGGCAGAGCTGAAGTGCTTCTTCCATCTATAGGTTCTTTCTCCTCCCTCCCTCTTTTCCCACAAATTTCTTTTGGGGGCGTTGAAGAAACCAGGCCCTTGCCTTGGTGCCCACAGCCTGGGTTCTGCTGAGGGTGTCTGTGCTGAGAACACAGTCCTCTGTCCCCCGTACCATCCAGATCTTTCATCTTAGGAAAGGTCTGCAAAGTGCTGCTGTTCTACTCCTGGTATTCCTTCTTGATCTGAAGCGCTTCTATAAAGAGAAACTCTCCTTTATTGACTATCTGGTTACCTTGGGTTATTGGCAGAGAAAAAGCACATGAAGTGTTTTCTTTCTCTTTACCGTTTCAGAATAATGAGCTGATTCTCTAACCATTCCCCGGAGGTAACAGATTAACTTTTTAAAAAAGTATCACTGCAAGTTTGGACTTAAACGTACTTGATAAGCTTCACTGCAGAGAAAGTATTATTTTCACTAATGCTCTAATTTTCTCTTTATTGGAAGGCTTTTCAAATCAGCATCTCGGTTCAGCTAGGAGCTCAGGGTGGAATGCAGTGCTGAGGACTCCCCCTGTCGGGGGCGCTAGAGGGGCTTCTTGCGACTGGCTTGGGTATTTCAGGGACTTTTCAATGAACAGAGCAAGGCAAATTGTATTTTTTTAAAAAGAGGAGAACTATAATGAGCTCATATGGATATTTCCAATTCATATTTAGGACTTGAGAATTTTTCGTAATGTATTTTAAAACTCATTTTTATGTTTAGCTCTTTCATTTAAAAAACTTAGTTCCTAAACAACGGAAATTTAATTACGTTTGCTTTACCGTACAATATGTAAAATAGTTTTTTTTTAAGATTTTACTTATTTATTTGACAGAGAGAGAGATCACAAGTAGGCAGAGAGGCAGGCAGAGAGAGAGAGGAGGAAGCAGGCTCCCTGCCAAGCAGAGAGCCCGATGCGGGACTGGATTCCAGGACCCTGAGATCATGACCTGAGCCAAAGGCTGAGGCTTAACCCACTGAGCCACCCAGGTGCCCTGTAAAATAGTTTTAGAAGGCTCTAGAATAACAATATTAACATTTTATTGCTAACTATATGATGATTGAAAACAAAAGATTTTTTGAAGTCTTTTTGACTTTTAAGGCATCTGCTGGGATGTATATTCAAAAGCCAGTGTTTTATGGTGATGTGAAATAATTCTCCCCACGTGGCTATGCCTTCACCCTGATGTATCAAGTGATTTATTTTGCTTTTGCTTTTTAGGGATTTTTCTTTACATTCTAATTTAAAATTTTTTCCTAGTAATAAATGTAGAATAAATAGACAAGTAAAACATGCCCATGGTTCTAAAGTCAAGTCTATAAAACAAGCTAAAACCAGAGGTCTTGCTTCTAAACTTGTTCCTCTCCTCTGCTACAGTTAACCACTTAAATATTTTTATCAAATATTTTCCATGATAACCCGTGAGGATTAGTGCCTCATGGATCTGTGCAAAGGCCATGCGCACGGTCTCCGCATGCTCTGCGTGTGTCTGCACTCCCAGAGGGAGCGTGGAAATTTAACATAATCCGAGACTTTCTCAGGCTGGAACCCTCCGAATTACTGCAAGATCAAGCGTGCGGCGCTGCCGCACGTCACCAGCGCGTCTGAGCAGAGGAGGACGTGGTAAGACACAGCGCTCGGCTCTGCTGACCTTCATCTGCCTTGAGACGTTGAAAAGTGAGTCCAGGGGGACTAGTGAGTCTAGGAGAAGTTCTTTGAAAACAAGATCTCTAGGAAGCTGAAGGACAGTCCCCACATAGCACACTGCGCTGACTTAATACTGTTCACACTTGACCCAGGGCCCCAGGCAGCGCGGATGCTGGATACGCACCGACTGACAGCCCGCACTGACTGACAGCCCGCACCGACTGACAGCCCGAAGCAGGGCCAGCCGTAAGGAAGCGAACGGTGCCTCTGTGCGGCTCGCACGGGTGGGTGTGGCGGAGAAGGCGCAGCGCCTTCAGGGTCATCTCTCACTCCACCCCCCACCCCAGGATGTCCCCATCCTGCAGGGGTCTCCCCCCACTGCAGGGAGCAGCCCTATCTATCCTTTCTGCCGGGGTGCTCTGCGTTGAAATTACGGACAGGAAACTCCAGAGAAGCTGACTGTTCTGAAGGTCTGCGGATTCTACCGAAGTTCACAGAATGACAAATGCATGGGAAGATTTATGTAGAGTACGAGGTACCAAAGAACATCTTCAGGACCCATTTCCCAGATTACCAACTGCCTTCTCTTGCCCCCTTTCCAAGACTTCCGGCGCCACACTTAGTGAAGGGTGAGTGTTTGTCTCTGCTGGCATCGAGCAGGAGAACAAGTGAATCACTACGAGGTAGCTCTGAATGATTTTTACGTTTTTCTGTCTGACTTCAAGGAATGGAGTCCTCAAGTCTGGGTCCATGCTACCGGAAGGACCTAACAATGGCTACACAGCTCATCTTGGAGTGGTTCCATTTCTAGTTAGGATGGGGACAACTGCAGGACTCTTACTCTCGGTGTCATAATACCAAATAAGCTAAAACATCAGCCTTCTCCGTCAAGTCTCCTTCATCGTGTGGGGATGAAGAAATCCAAAGGAACTCAATTCAGAAAGGCCTAGGTCTGTGCCCTAGGCAAGCTCCGCAGAGTCTGGAGGCCCCAGGGGAGGAGGAGGGAGCCTTCCACCGGCAGAAGGGCTCTGTTGGGACCAGGAGGCTCTGCTCTGCCTTTACCAGATGGGTGGGGGCTGGTGTGAGGAACCAGCACCTGGGGGAGCCCCAAATGCAGAGCCAATCTGCCCACAGGGGTTTTGGACACTAAGGGGTGATGGCGGGAAGTGGGGGTGGGGCTGGAGGACAGAGAGCCCCCGGGGAAGGCTTAAGGAAGATGAGATTCAGGTGGGCTCCGACATGGACATGATGGGGCCCTGCATCTTCACTCCGGTCGAGATGCCAGAGAAGCACAAAGCCAAGAGCACTCTGGGGGTCCTGCCAGCACCTAAGTGATTGGTGGGGCCCGACACCTGGCTCCTCCATCACCCCCGGCGGCATGGTGGCCGGAGGGCTGGTCATTCCAGGCCCACGTTCCTCACCTTCAACATGAGGGGCCAGACGGACCAAGCCTCAGAGCTCCCGTCCGATCCGAAAGTTGGGATGGTGAGGCACAATTCAGCCAGGACTTACGTGGGAGCCCCGGCTCTTCTGGCCAGAGACTCATTTCTTGTTCCTGAAAATACTCAGACACGTCCACAGACCCATGTCCCCTGAGCATCAGAATAAATACCGAGTCCAAGGTACCAATTCCACCATTTCTGTAAGCGACCGGACACACTCAAATTCAGCCAGCGCCGCTCACCTGACAAATAATACTTTTACTTGCTACCTGCTCCACAGAGCAAACTAAGCAAAAGTTCACCAAAATGTGCTTGTTCTCACGAGTGCTGTCAATGTAAAGAACAATGAATTCCAGACACCACGGGTCAGACAGACGGCACGGGACACGCCGAAAGTAACTCTAGGTCGCGGAGAGGCCTCAGGCAACGTGAATTTGTTACTTAGTCAGAATGTTCCCTCCCAATGGCCTTGACGTGCTCCGGCCTTCGCAGCAGAAAGACCGGCCTCTGAGGTTGGCAGAAATGAAAGCCAGGGCCGGGGGTGACGGGTCACCGCTGCCTGTTCCAGCAAAACACAAGAGCCACCTCCGAGCGCAGAGAAAGGCCAAGAACGAGCAAGAAACACGGACGTAAGCAGCCTCCGCCTCCACTTTCCCAGAAGCAGCGAGGGAGGTCGCAGGAGCACTGGGGGAGCAGCCCGGCCCAGTCAAGGGTCAGTGACAAGGGTCCCCAGCTGTAGCATCCCTGTGGGGGCGCAGGGCCCGAGGGGGGCTGGTCAGCACTGGACGCTACGGGCCCGAAGGATAAGAAAATACGCACGCACCTTGGTACCCGCTGGAGCTGAACACCGTCGCTAAGCTCTGCAAGGCCTTCCCTATCTTCTGGTACTCCTTGGGTAAGGCTGAAAGAGAAGGAGGAAGATGCTGGCGATGGGTCCCCCGAGCGAAGGGCAACAGCATCTATTTCCCCAAAGTGATCACTTCCATCATAAAAGAAATCTTTAGCAAAACTGTCGGCTTTTTAAATTATTGAAATTTTTTTCAGTAAAATTGGCTATTAACCGGTTGTTCAGTTCACGGTGGATGCGCTTATTACGAACGACCACCCCGGCGCACCTCCTCACTCACTGCGTGAAGCCGGAGCCGCCGGGGGCTCATCTGGAGGAGAGTTTCTAGCGGCCAGAGTCCTCCCGCATGCCTTGTCTTAGGACCACCATGACAGCCCCTCTACCGGGGGCAGGCACACTGTCTCTGTCCCGCGGGCTAGGAGAACAAGGCTTCGCTGAGTAAATGGGCTTGCTGAGGGCCGCATGGGGAACAGGTGGTGGATGTGGCCTTTGAGACACCTGCTTTCCCTGAAGTTATGTATGCGGGACTGATTATCTGCGAGATAAGACTGAAGGCAACAAAGTGTGCGGAAAAATGCGGCAGAAGGTCCCACAGGGCCAGGAAGGACGGATTTGAGTTTTTTCATCTGTGTAACACTGTGACATGATGAATGAAATGATTTCTGAGGGTCCTTCTAGTGCTAAAATTCTAGGATTCTAGGATCATTCTGGAGAACTTTCTAGAAGAGTCTCTGTATTTTAGGCTATTTTTTGTTTGCATCTATAAATAGTCCCCTTATACACATCTACTGCTTTTCAGCAGAATGCCTTATTTGCATTTGAAGACTTGAAGTGCAGTATTAAGAAGAAAAATTCAAACGTTTCTTTTACAAAATCTAGTTCAGAGAAATCTGAAACATGGTCTTTAAGTTGCAATAATCAGGAGACACGATTTTAAACTCCATTAGCTTAACTTCAATAAATTGTTTGCCTTTTTCTAACTATATACGTGAGGTTAAAGACATTTGCTATGTGTTTCACCGTACTATGTGCTAGATTTCTCACTTTACAGATAAGGAATCTTAAGAAACTCTATTTTGAAAGAAAGGGGGAAAGAATATATGCTTACCTCAAATCCTAAACCAAGTGCTTCAAGCTCCTCTCCTCCCAAAAAGGGAGTAGCCTTAAGCCAACATCCTCTATTTCATAGATTTGACCTGATGGGTGATATGGGACATGAAGCTGACCGGATGTTGTCAGACACAGGGATTTAACTCTTTTTTTTCTTTTCTTTTTTTTTTTTTTAAAGTAGGCTCCATGCTCAACGTGGAACCCAATGCAGGGCTCAAACCCAGGACCCCAAGATCAGGACCTGAGCTGAGACGGAGAGTCAGACACTTAACCCAATGAGCCACCCAGGCATCCCACAGATGGAAAGAAATCGTAGGTCCAGATTTCTGTGAGATCCTTTAAATTCTGATTGTTAAGATTTATACTCAAAATATTTCTAAAAATAGAGCACAACATTCAAAGAATATGCAGATTTCAACGAATAACTACTATTATGGCCTCTTAAGAGCTTACAGCTCAAATTTATTATTTTATAACGAAATCACTGTTTGAGAGAAGCACCACTCCCCTTGTTGTTCGTGAGTTGACCCTGTGTGACCACAGGTTGGTGGTGGGTTTTGTTCTCTAGCGTTGCATTTGTGTACATTACTGTTTTGGGCCTAATTAGTGCCGCACCGAGGACATGGCATCGCATTTCTGCGCCATGAGAAAGGAGCCACCGTCCTCGAGCAGGAACAGCTGTCCTTTCCCAGCACGCGGTTCTGCGGTATCAAGGCTTATGGGAATGGCACAGGGTCATGCACTGAGAAACAGGGCCTTTTCTCCCCACAGCAGAGGGCCAGACAGTAAATATTTTGGGCTCTGTGGAGCCGCAGGTTTGTGCTGAAAGTACTCGACTCGGCCGCTGTAACAGGAAAGGAGACACAGCTGGCATGTAGGGAAGCAGGCCAGGCTGGGTTCCACCTTACAGAAACAGGCAGGAGGGCGCATCTGGCTGCCAGGCCACGGTCGACCAACTCCTGGTAAGGCTTAGATTTTATTACTATTAACTGTGCTCTGCTATCTTAGTTCAGCCACAAGTCACCCCACATTCAGCTTCCTGTTCACTGAAATTCTTTTCTGACTTCAAATTTTGTTCTTTTCCCCTTCTTTAGAAGAAAAATATCACCTGTTAAAAAATCTTTACAAAACATAAAATCAAATTCCTTCCTATGCTGAGGATCATGGTTTAATAGTGGGTATGTAGGATTTTCATTATTCAAAGTAGAAGCCATTTTTAAGAGAAAGACAAACAAAACTGAATATAAACAGTATTCTTGTAGGGTGTCTGTGTGGAAGGCCAGAACGTTCTCAGATACAGGTCTCACGGTCGGCCTGCTGGCCTCCCCATAACCAGAGCTCAGTTTCCTCTCTGGGACTCAGATGTCTGTGCTGCTGCTAAGGACGGGTTGGGAGAACAGGGGAGGAAACTCTGCAGAGTCAGTGGCCCTCGAAGACAGTGTGAACGCTACGCAGTGGTGACCCGGTCTCCGGAGCCCGTGGGGCCTCCAAGGTGGGAGTGCAGCTGGCTGGTGTGACCCCCGTGGCTGACAGGGCTGGTTTTCAGTTTACGCTATGTGACATGAGGGGCCGGAGAATGTGGGACATCATGGGCCAGCAGAGTGATGGTCTAGACACAAAGGGAAGGGGGGTGTGGCAGGCTGAGGGTCAGGATAAGAAGTCCTCGAGGGTGAAAAGGCATGGCTGGCGGAACCACCAGGGTTCACACTTTCCTAGTCTTACCCAGCTCATGCTCTCCACAGCCAATAAAACCAGCCTTTCCTAAAAATTAGGTTGTAGTGGTTGCCTGGGTGGCTCAGGAGGTTCAGCGTCTGCCTTCAGAGCAGGTCATGATCCCAGGGTCTTGATCGAGCCTTGCGCCAGGCTCCCTGCTCAGTGGGGAGTCTGCTTCCCTCCCCTCTTGCTCTGCCTGCTGCTCCCCCTGCTTGTGCTCGCACTCTGTCAAATAAATAAGTTCTTTAAAAAAAAATTAGGGCCGTAGCCAATCCAGACGGCCCCTGACTTAGCAATTTATAGACTTTATAACGGTGTGCGAGATCAGAACGTGCACTCGCGGGAAATTGTACTTGGAATTCAGAATCTGATTCCTGCCTAGGGCTGCTGATCTGCGGGAGGACCCTCTCCGCAATGCAGGGCCGTGGCAGCCCCACCAGCTGGAGACTGTCCTGCACCCGGACAGCCGTCCTGTGCCCCACTTTCAGTATAGGACATGCTCGACACCGGACTATAAAACAGGCGTTGTGCGAGATGACTTTGCTCACGTGCAGGCTGACTTCCGAGTGTCCCGAACACAATGAAGGGGGCCAGGCTGAGCCCTGGCGTGTGTGAGATCAGGCATACTGAATGCATTTTCGACTTGGGCTGTTTTCCACTTAGGATGGGCTTACTGGGCTGCAGACCCCGCGTAAGCTTGGGAAGAGTCTGTATACAACATCTTACCGAGTAAAGACTATGCAGTACCGTCCTGAGAGTACAAACAACAAACACTCTCAAAACACACAGAAAGATGAATCACCCATACGTTACAAACCCCAACTAACTAGAAACATTTAAGGCAACATGGTGTTTCATGCGGGTTCTAGAACGGGCTTTGTTGGAGACAATTCTCTGCTGTCTGAGGAGGGCTGATAAGCGAGGTTCACCCCCGGGCTGTGGCTGTGACCTGACTTGCGTTCACCATAGGCGTCTCTGAGAGAAGGCTCCTCAGTGCGGTCAAGGTCACAACACCAGTCAAGGTCACAACACCGAGCCCGGACCATCACATGTGGAGCCCGTAGCCCCGAGCCGGCCCGAGGACGGCACTTACGTCCTGTGCACCGCTTCCAGTGCTCCTGCCCCACGGTCAGCAGCTCCTTCACGCCGTCGTCCATGGCTTTGGTGAATTTACCAACGGCATCGCACTTCTGTTCTCTGTGGGGCAAAAACACAAGAACGTGTGTCCTTCACTCTGCTACCAAATGGTCAAACAGTGTGACGTGTAGGAAGAGAAAAACCAATACAGTCAGGGGAGACTTACACCAAACCTGATATGGGGGGACTTGTTTTCTTGCATTGTAATAATTGCTCTTAAACCAGGCTTGATTCGAATTTTTAAAAAAGAGGTGCCTGGGTGGCTCAGGCGGTTATGCATCTGCCTTCTGCTCAGGTCATGATGCCTGGGTCCTGGGATCGAGCCCCTCATTGGGCTCCCCACTCAGTGGGAGGTCTGCTTCTCCCTCTGCCTCTACCCTTCTCTCCCAGTCACGCTCACAATCTCTAATAAATAAAATCTTAAAAAAAAAACCCCAGCATATTTTTGAAGAATTACTTAAAAACCTACCATTTAAATTTTAACTGTTCCCCTTCACCCCTCAAATCCCTGTGAATTTAAACTAAATTATTCTAAAGTACACCAAATTTCCAGACTATCTGATTGAGCGGAATTCTATCAGTGGTAGTACTGAGTGGGTCTTCATGTGTTCCAGCAGGTACGTTAGTGAATCGCAGGTAACCTCAATACCAACCAGGTCAGGGACACTGAACATCTTAGTTCTTAGAAGATGTAAAAAGTACTAACCTGAAAAACTCATTCCCAAATCACATTAAATGGAAAAAGAAAAACAAAAACAAAAAGAAACCCCAAACAGATTATAAGAAAGAATGCACAGTGTGAGGTCTTTCCTATTTCAACAATTTTTCCCTTAGATACATATGTGCAGAGGACATTTCAGAAGACTACAGAACCAGGCCAATATATTAACATTATTTTTCTCTCTGCATAGTTGCAAGATGGTGTCTGTTTTTCTTTTTTCTTCTCTTCTTATATTTGGTAACAAGTGGTAATTGTATAAGAAAAAATACTTCTTAAAAAACAAACAAACAAACCCAAGATTTCTTGTTAGCCTTTACAAAGAAAAGGAACTACTTTTCAAAGAAAAATAAAATTTTTTTAAAAAAATTACATAATTAAAAACAACAATTGAAAAATAGCACAAAAAAGCAGGCTGACATTTGCTTCTTTCAAGGTGATGTTCAGAGACTTCTGCTTTGTTCACAATTATGTGCGCTGACTCTGGGCTACTTTTATCGTGCTTTATTAAAAATGACTAGAAACCCTGTTGTCTGCTAGGAAACCACAGACTTCAAGGTAAAAAGGAAGCAGATTTTAATCTGATGCTACAGCTAAAAACACCGTGCTTTCCTGTGCAAGGGAAGTTTTCCCGGTCACCCGACTGCGGGCCCCACGCGTTGCCACAGACACCCCCCCCGCACTCCAGCTGCCCTCGGTCACACCTGCGGAAGCCTGCGCGCACAGGAGGGCCCGGGCTGGGAAGAAGGCAAGTAGGACCACAGCGCTCACATTTCTATCAAGTCCAAGTCGGGTGCCTCTGGTTCCATGGTGGAAAATATCATAACTCCCACAAGCTCATCTTTCTCGGCCTTCCTCTTCCCACTTTTCCACTCCTGCAAAGAAGAACATCATAATGTCACAGTGGAGATCAGAGTCAAACCGATCTTCAACTCCCTCAGGCAATCAGCTCACTGACGGACTAGCTCTAATTTTCAGCAGCAGCTCCACGCCACTGTCCTCTGTACCGTGGGACATCTGTATGTCCCAAATGCAATCTCGGTATGCGAACAGTGCCGAGGTGCGAGGGGTCCTGGTGAGCTGAAGTTCCATCACTTTCTTTCCCCGTGCCCAGCAATGGAACACAGCAAACACGAGCACCCTTACAAACCCTGAACAAGGGCCTCAAAGTTGCAGGTTAAATATTTTCTGAAAAAGACAAAAACTTTTTAAAACACAAGATAGGAACCAATAGCATAAGCTATTTAAAAAAAAAACAAACTATTTTTGCAAGATACACCTATAAATATATAACTCTATATATACATAGAAAAGTGCCCCCAAATAAAATCTTTTTAAAAAAAGGGAGGGTGCCTGGGTGGGTCAGTGGGTTGGGCCTCTGCCTTCAGCTCAGGTCATGATCCCAGGGTCCTGGGATCAAGCCCCGCATTGGGCTCTCTGCTCAGTGGGGAGCCTGCTTCTTCCTCTCTCTCTGCCTGCCTCTCTGCCTACTTGTGATCTCTTCTGTCAAATAAATAAATAAAATCTTAAAAAAAAAAGTGCCCCAAACACTAGTGCACAGCAACCAATTCTTACAAAGTGAGTATGTGTGTAAACTACCCCAAGGCCAAGAGAAAAATGCGAGCATTCCAGAAGCCCCCCTTGTGTCCCTTCCCAATCACCACCCCTTCCCTCCTGGCCTGAGGCGACCAGTTATCTTCTCTTTAATGCCTCCCAGTTCCTCACGTTCCTTCCAAGTCGCGTGATCTAAGTGCGTGTCCCTCATCTGGGTCTGCTGGTTTTTCTGAACAAAGACCACTCTGGAGGTGTTCACGGGTGTCCTGGGCTCAGGCCATGCTTAGGAGTCAGGGCCACAGTGCTGTCAGGGCGCCGTCTCTGGACGCCACTGGGGCACGACACTCCATTCTGGGCACATTCCCCAGTTTATTTATCCATCCTCCTACTGGGACCCCCCCCCCCACCAGCCTGGGCCCCCCACGTGACGAGCACAGCTGCTATTTGCAGGTCTCCCGGGACACACGTGCACCCATTTGCCAGGTGGGTGGAAAACATTCAACTGTGGCAGGTAATGCCGGCCGCTTTCCCGAACTGGTCTGGCCCACTCACACGCCCGCCAGCCCTGTGGGAAAGCTGCTAAGCCCGCCAGGAGCTTGGTCTCTCGGTCTTTCTCACGTCCGCCGTCCCAGGGGTCCCGCGGGTCCAGGGGTTCCCACTGGAGGTTTCCCTTGCCTGTGCGTGATGACTGAGGAGGTTAAGCTGTTTCCTACCTTTGTGGATGACCCAGACCCTTTCTTTTACCAAAGCTACCTCACCAAACCTCTTCTTCTTCTGGCTTATCTTATGGATCTGTATGGGTTTTCTTATGTTCCAAAACACCGCTCTTTGTTGGTGATAGAAGTTCAGATCTTTAGCTTGTTTTAGCTTTAGAGTCTTCTTCTGACACACAGCGGTTCTTCATCGGAATGTAGTCTAATTTATCAGCCTCTTCTTTTCCGTGTGACCAGTCATTTCTGTGCCAGATTTCAGAAATCCTTCCCTACCTTAGGGGCATGAAGATATCCCCCCACACCCTGTGCTACCTTCTCACAGCTTTATTATGCTGCCTTTCACATTAGACCTTCAAACCACCTAGAACTGATCTTTTTTTTCAAGTTATACAATGGAAACATTCAAAGACGTTTAAAAGTACAGAGAAAAGTCTAATCCTGCCCAGACTCAGCTGTCATAGGTATCAACATTTTGCTGGTCCTGGGTTTTCTATTTTCCTCCATTCTACCTTTTATTTTCTTCTTGCGGATTTTTTTTTTATTGGAACTTCCAGATTTTCCTGGAGGTCCCAGACATCGTATCATTTCACCTGCAAGCACCTTTAATAGATAAGGCCATGTTTTAGCAACAGAACCACGATTCCAGGGTCAACCCTAACAAAATCAACAAGATCGTTATGAGGTAGGGACTGAATTTCACTTTTCCCCAATGATGCCATCCAGCTGACCTGGCACCATGCCCTGGACAGGCTGTCCTATCCCCCTTGTACTTAGCCCCATCTTTGCCATAAATCAAGTGTCCATTCTATTCTGTTGCACCGGTCTGTTAGTCTACCCTCATACCAATACCATGCCTTTACCATTAGTTCAGCTTTGTACTGAGTCTTCGGATCTAGGAAAGCCCTCCTCCCTCCCCCTTCATTCTTTTTCAAGAGTACCTTGGCTATTTTTAGTGCTCTGATTTGTCACACGTGTATAACATCTTTTCTGTTCCTCAATCCATGAAACAGTACTGGCACACTTAGCTAGGTCTTATTTCTCTCAAAATGTTTCATAGTTTTTTATGTAGCGTTTCTCTGTACATTTTCTTATACTTATTCCTAGATACATTTTTATGCTGTGATAGTTTTTTCAGACTTTCATTTCGTTTTCATTTATTGTGGGTATGTAAATATGTAATGTCTTCCATCCAGCTACCTTACTAAACATTTATTTCTAGTAACAGAAAAATTATTATCCATCCATCTATATAAGCTACTTCTGGCCAAAGAGTCACAGTTTTTAGTGATTATCTAGTTTTACACAGTCATTTAGCAGGTGAGGAAACTGTGACCAGGGATTCAGTGCCATGGCCAAGATCACAGAAGGAGTTAGAAGCAGAGTCCTGACTCCAAGTTCTTTCATTTTCCTATTCTATCAAATCCACCCAAAATCCCAGTGTCTTGATGTATTATTATTATTTTTTAAAAAAATATTTTTCTTATTTATTTATGAGAGAGAGAGAGAGAGGTCAGCAGGAGAAGCAGACGCCCTGCCAGGCAGGGAGCATGATGTGGGATTCGATCCAGGTATGACCTGAGCCGAAGGCATTCGCCCAACCAACTGAGCTACCCAGGCACCCTAGATGTATTATTTTTAATAATAATATTTTGTACAAAACACAACTTTCAGAAGTGCTTTCTGAATCAAATCTTCAGAAAATCAGGACTTTTGTTCAAGGCCATCAACTTGGGAGGGGACTGCATGGAGTTTTTTGTCTACAAAGTAACAAAACAGATTGACAGAACTCTCTTGACGAACCCAGTTTCACTACTCTGTGATTACAGGACATACTGTGACTGATCATGAAAGCTCACCAGAGAAATCACAGTTATCCTGGGCCCCTTGCAAGGCTAGAGCTATGACTAGACAAGAAAGGACGAAACACCTCCACGTTTCCCATTCCTGGCCTGGTTACATGCAGCCCACTCGAGTGAGCCTGCCGAGTATAGAAATCAGCAGCAACTGGAGATGAGGCCCAATTAGTCATACTATGTTACGTGTGTGCCTACGTCTGTAAACACACACAGAGCCCTTACTACACCTAACACATAAATGTGCTCACATGAACAAGGATAAGGAACTACAAAGCAGTTTAGCAAGTAAATCTGTCTGAAAGTTCCAACAAAGTATATAATATTCTGGTATTTGGTTAAACATGAAACTAATCTCATGACTTTCTTAGGATTGTAATGTATTTTGTATCTGCTGCTGGCATCTGAGCTAATTTACACTTTTACTCTTTGCATTGTTTTCTAAGATATGTAATATTTGTTATGAGAGAAATACGGAGAAAACATCTCTACAAAATAAAAAGATAGACTATAGAGTAAAAGCTTATTGAGAGAGGAAAAGCTATCTCCAAAGCAGACAATAATGAGATGTCAAACAGCCAATGTTTTCTTGATTCTCAACAAAGAACACACAGCCATTGGCAGAATGAATATCCATGGGGACAAAGACAGAGCAGCATTATTTACTCTGAATGGGCAACTACAGTTCTGGACAAATGACTTGGTTTTGAGAAGGATGGTCCACTTCTGAGCCTTTTTTTTTTTCATGACGTTATTATACCGCGAGGTCAAAACAGGATCTGAAGGAATCATTCACTCTATCTCCCTCACTTTATGTGGATAATATCCTGCATAGTTTGGGGCCTCTCCTATTTTTAGAACCATCTAGGGAAAAAATTCCTCACCCTATCATATCTTTTATCTCCTGCCCACTCTGGGCCATTCCCAGTTTATGGAAACCACTCTGGCAAGCATTCTTCCTCATAGCGTGACTAACTTCCCACAGTGAGGACTAAGGTTTCGGTCCCCTCTTATCTTTGGAGGAAATATGAAATAGCTAACCAACATAGTTTTAACTTTCAGACATAAAATTGATGTGAATGTGACGATTCTGAATATGATCTAAGACTATCATAAGAGGGCTTACCTTTTCATCTCGGAAATTCAGAAACTGCTGGAAAAGCTCGCTTTCTGAGATCACTGGGTGCCGACACATCCTGGTCATCCACGCCTGGAGCCTCTCCATGCGCATTTTGATGAACTCTTCTTCGAAGCGACCTGGAAGGGGCACAGCAAGAGTGACTTGGAGCATGCTGTAAAGCAAATTACTGTCACACAAAGGAAAAGCCATTTGTATCTACTGGGTACTTGGTAGAAAGTAATGTAGTAACAGGTAAAGACCATGGCAATTTTTCACTAACTTAAAAACAAGCTGTAACACAGCGAATGCTCAGAGAGACATGGGAAAGGTATGACAGGCATTTTAGTTTTTAAGAAGGAGATTCTGATTAAAAAATTAAGAAACTTTTTAATTGTGACAAGAAAAATCACAGCCACAAAGTGCGATTTTCTTCAAGGATCCATTAAGTACTCAAACTCAAAAGCAAATCTTATCTAGGTATGAAAAGCTTTGTCTGATGAATGAAGAGTATCTCAGTTCTGTGTGACCACATGAAGCTCTCTGGGCAGGAAAGGGGGTGAGGAAACGAAATTTAATAGGTAATTATTACAAAGGGCATAAAATTTCTGTATTTATAAAAATATGTCCCAACACAATATAATTTCAGATACACAAACTTAAATTTAGTATTTATGAAAAGTAACTCAGGACTGTAGCTCTTTATTCTGTTTGGTTTTTAAAAATTACTTAAGCCCAAACCAGAAAAAGACATTTTTCATGAATGTAGTAGTGCAAGCTATCATCTACCATCTCAGAACTTATGACCATTCTAAAACATAGCTTAATGAGAGATATTTCTGTTTTAAGAGCAGAAAGTCAGCTTAACAAGCCTGACACAGCAGTCATTGTGTGAACACTGAACATATTTATAAGCCTTCCAAACAAAACCACTATTAGGTAAAAGGCTAGCTACAGTCGAGTGAGGCAATCAGCTATCCCCATCCCCCTAAAACAATTCTAAAGCTGGACAGAACCCACCAAAAGTAAGTGTTCTGGAAATCAACCAAAGGCCAACAGCCATCTGAGAAGTGTTTATATTTGCAAATCTGCTGAACTTTACGCAAGAAGCGTGGAAATCCGTGGCACTCTGAAGTGGGGCGGCTACTATCTCCCTGTCCCTGGGGCGGCTACTATCTCCCTGTCCCTGGGGCTCCCACCCTCTCCTCGGTGGACAAGGAAGGTCTGCCAGTCAAGGCAGGCCCCCCAGTGAGGTGAGAGGCTGGCCTGACGTGGAGTGGGGGGACATGCCCGTGCTCAGTAGTGGTGGCAGGGACAATCCAGAGGCCAGTGAACGGAAGGGGCCAGTGACTCCACTAGCCAAGGTTGCACAACTGGGCCAACCATATTCCAGGCTGAGGCTGTGTGCAGAAACAGTGGAGGCCAGATGGGATCCAAGCCAGCCACACACTCCCGGCCAACTCTGAGGTTGCACACACTTGTAAAGGAGACACAAGAAGGCCCACATAAAAGTGAAAGCCAGGACAGCCAACTTGAAAATTATCTGAGCTCTGAATGCAGTCTCCTCCCCACACGGAGATCCATCAGCAGAGGACAGAAGTCTTAGTGGCTTGAGGCAGGCTTACCACTAATCTACACAGACACAAGGGTGAACCCCAGGAAGCCAAACTTAACAGAAAAAAAAAAAAAAAACCCACAAAGATCATTGAACTTCAGGGAAGAGAGATTTCAGAGACTTGGCCTGAGCAAGTTACTTACCAAATAAACCAATAAACATAAATTAGAAACAGCAACTTTCAGAGACGAAAAATCAGAATCGAGAACTGCTAAAATATATTCTTTGAACTGTTCCGTTTTCAACAAAATATTAAGAGATATGCAAAGAACCAGCAAGGCATGACCCATACCGTCAAAAATGTAGTCAACAGAAACTGTCTCTAAATGCCTCTGGATGTTAAATTTAGCAGACAAAGCAGCTTCTAGAAATACACTCAAAGAACTAAAGGAAGTCATGTTAAAAAATGTGAAGAGGGGGCGCCTGGGTGGCTCAGTGGGTTAAAGCCTCTGCCTTCAGCTCAGTTCATGATCTCAGGATCCTGGGATCGAGCCCTGCATCGGGCTTTCTGCTCAAGCAAGGAGCCTTTAAAAAAAAAAAAAAAGCAAAGAGACATATGACATAAAATCACAACAAAGATTCTCAGGAAAAAGAACTTATAAAAAATTAAAATGAAAAGTTGAGGAGTTGAAAATACAATAACTGAAATTAAGAAATCACTCTAGGGCTCAAATGCAGATTCAAGATGACAGAAGAAAGAATGTGGGAACCTGCAGATCAATAGAAGTTACCTAGTCTGAAGAACAGAGAGGAAACAAAAACAAAAACAAAAAAGGAAGCACAATGAACAGGCCTCAGAAAACATAAAGCAGGGCACCTGGGTGGCTCAGTGGGTTAAGCTTCTGCCTTCTGCTCAGGTCATGATCTCACGGTCTTGGGATCAAGTCCTGCATTGGGCTCTATGCTCAGCAGGGAGCCTACTTCCTCCTCTGTCTCTGCCTACTTGTGATCTCTGTCTGTCAAATAAATAAATAAAATTAAAAAAAAAAAGAAGAAAACATAAAGCACACCAAGGAACTGGTAATGGAAATCCTCAGAGGAGAAGTGAGAAATAAGAAGAAAAAATATCTGAAGAAGTAACAGGGGAAAGTTTCCCAAATTTGATGGAAAACTTTAACTGTACTTCTAAGACGCTCAACAAACCTGGATAGGATGAATATGAAGATAACCACACAAAGATACAGCAGAATCAAACTGCTGAAAGGCAGAAACAAAATCTTGGCAGAAACGAATAAAAAATGCCTCATGATGTATGGTGTGTGTGTGTGTGTGTGTGTGTGGTCAGCAGAAATCTGTCAGTAGTCATCTGACTGACACCATGGGGGTCAGAAGCAAGGGAAAGATAAATTCATCATGCTGAAAGGAAAACCGTCAGCCATGAATTCTACAACCAGTACACCTACCCTTCCGAAATAAAGGCAAAACAAAGACATCCCCAGATAAACAAAGATGTGAGAATTAACTCATAGCAGACCTGTGTTAAAGAAATATTACAGGAAGTCCTTCAGGCTAAAAAAATACTACCTCAGGCTAAAAGGAAATTACCCAAATTCACAGAGAGAAATGAAGAGCACCAGAAATACATCAATTAACATAAAAGATGAATTTTTTTTCTAATTTCTTCTCTTAACTTCTTTAAAAGACATAAGGCTGTAGAAAGCAGAAATTATTATACCATATTGTTCAATTTATAATATATTGATATAAAATATGCAATGGTAAGAGCATAAAAAGAGAGGAAAACAGAGCTATACTGGAGAGAAGTTTCTAGGAATTCTACTAGAATTGAATATGAAGTGCATTTTGACATTCCAGAAAGATGCGTATTGCATCCACTGAGGCAACCACTAAGAAAATAATTTTGAAAATTTAGTAGAAAAATTAGAGGAATTAAAACAGCACAACAGAAAATATTTAACACAAAATAAAGGCAGTAAAGACCAGAGGAATACATAAGACACACAGAAAATATCAAAATGGCAAATGTAAATCTAAATGGGTCAATAATCATTAAATATGAATGGCCCAAAAACTCTTATCAAAATGTAGAGGTTGCCAAACTTGCGAAAAAAGCAAGCTCCAACAATGTTGTTAATAAGAGACACAGACTCAAAGACACTAACAGACTGAAAGTGAAAGATGGGAAAAGATACTTGCACACAGTAACCGTAACAGAACCAGAGTGACTATATTAATAAATACCAGACAAAATAGATTTTAAGACAGGAAATTTTACTAGAGACAAAAGGATGCATTTCATAATTACAGAAGAGTTACTACATCAGGAAGATCATAACAGTCACAAACTGTATGTATACCCATCAAATAGAGATATACAGATATCTACAAATTGACTCAAATTTATATGGAAAGGCAGATGAAAAAACAGTCCAAAATTATTTTGAAAAAGAACCAAGCTAGAGCATTTACACTACCTGATTTAAAGATTTACTAATCAAGACAGTGTGGTATTGGCATAAGGATGGATACATAAATCAGTAAAACAGAATACAGTCCAGAAATAAAACCACACAAATGTTCAATTGATTTTTGACAAAATGCAAAGGAAATTCAACAGAGAGAATACTCTCTCCAACAGATAGTGCTAGAACTACTGGATACCCCAATGCGTGACATAAACCTCTGCCTTATGATACTTCACATCTTACACACTCACTCACTCAAAACGTATCCAAAACTACAGAACTCTCTGGAGAAAATATCACCAGGAACTTGGGTTAGGCAAAGAGGTTTACATCATGATACCTGAAACACAATCCATAAAAGAAACAACTGGTACTTTGAACTTCATTCAAATAAAAAGCTTTTGTTATGCAAAAGACACTGTTGTGAGAAAGACAAGACCAGACAAATTATTTGCAAATCACATTACATGACAGAGGAGTTGTTTCCAGAATATAAAGATTTCTCAAAATTCAGTAATAAGAAAACAACCTAAAGAGAAATGGGCAAAAGATTTAAACAGATACTTCACCAGAGAAATATGGAAGGGAAAGGATACTCATGAAAAATACTCATGAAAAGATGTTCAGCACGGTTAGTTACAAGAGAAAGGCAAATTAAAACAATGATGTCTAATAGACTTGTTAGAAAAGAGAAAAACTGACACTATCAAAAAGTACAAGTTAGGATGTGGAGCCCCTGAAACTCTCACCCACTGCTGGTGGGGGTTCCAAAATGGTAGAGCCACTCTGGAAGAGTCTGGCAATTTCTTTTTTTTTTTTTTTTTTTTTTTAAGATTTCATCCATTCATTTGACAGAGAGAAATTACAAGTACACTGAGAGGCAGGCAGAGAGAGAGAGAGAGAAGGAAGCAGGCTCCCTGCTGAGCAGAGAGCCCGATGCGGGACTCGATCCTAGGACCCTGAGATCATGACCTGAGCCGAAGGCAGCGGCTTAACCCACTGAGCCACCCAGACGCCCCAAGTCTGGCAATTTCTTAAACATGAAACATATACTTGCCAAATGACCCTGTCATTCTACCCTTGGGTATTCACCCAAGAGAAGTGGTAACTTATGTTCATACAAAAACTTGTATGTAAGTGCTTCCAGCAGCTTTGTTTATAAAAGCCCCAAACTGGAAACCCAAATGTCTTCCAGTGAGTGAATGGATAAACAGATACACACAAGATGCGTGAACCTCAAAGGCATGATGCCAACTGAAAGAAGCCACCACAGAACACTACATACAAGATGCTGCCATTTTCCTTTTGGTTTTTTTTTTTTTTTTTCGGAACCAGGGTCTAGTTTCATCGATATGGTCCTTTTTTTTTTTTTTTAATTTAAAGTTTCTATTTCATTTATTTTTGCTCTGTATTATTTTCTTTTTTCTACTGGTTTTGGCCTTTGTTCTTTTCTAACTCATTAGGTGTACGGTTAGGTTGTTTGAGATTTTTTCTGGCTTCCTGAGATAGGTCTATATGCTTGGATTTATAATAATACTCTGGAAAAGGCAAATTACAGAGACGAAAAGCACATCACAAGTTAGATCTAGGGGGAGGGGCTGAATATAAAGGGGCAGCTCGAGGGAATTGGGGGCAGTGATGGCTGCATATAGTGATGCGTGTTATATAGTGCATATAGTGCATATAGTGGTAGTTGTCAAAACTCAACATTATACACCAAAACGAATGCATTTACTCTATAGAAGTTTACAGATTTTTAAATTTGGTCTTTCCTTTAGAAATTATAAGTACAAGTAAGTACAGATTTCTTTTAGAGAGAAGAGCACTACAGATCCACACAGCAAAAACTCATTACTTAAAAGGTATCACATGAACAGCATGCTGAATCTGGTCACTCCTATATACTCAAACACTTCAATTTCTGCACTTCCTAGGGAGGGAGATCAAGTGCTACAGAAGATTAAAACTATGAAGAAGCAAAGTTTCGCCCCCTCGGAAAGAAGACAACCCTCCTCCTGGGCAGAGAAGACCCAGTAAGTTAGCACGAACCTGGGTCACATTCAATTCTCCAATCAGAAGAAAGTGAAGAGTTTATAACCTACTCATCAACTGAAATTAACTAATTCATTGATGATGCTCAGTATTCCCGAAAAATTTTCTGACATTGTTGGTTTGCTTCCAAACTCTGATTTCAGATAGTTATTTTGTGCTCGTTAGGATTTTCCTATCAGGTTCCAGAGAACTAGAAAGAAGGTCGGGAGAAGAGAGGGATTTCTGATTCCCCATTTCCAACTCATTTTAGGTTTTCACCAAATCTGTGTGTATACCAGATTTGCACCCAGGAATAAAACCAGATTCATTCAATATGATTTCACAAAGAATAAAATCTATCAACAAATAAAAAACACCAGCTGGGAGTTTCTCATGGATTGATTATCCAGTCCACAGAAATACCATGACATCATCTACTTGGCGTTCCTTTCTCTTTTCTCCAGGATGTGAGTGAGAGGCGAGTTTATATAATAACGATCTTGTGGGGACCACAGGCAGGAGGCAAACGAGAGAAGGGAGAAATAAAGTAGCTTCTGTGCTTTTCGGTTTCCTCGGCACATATCCCAGTCAGTGAATCAAAGCTCAACTTTCTTCAGACCGAGAGACTGTTGCTTCCTCGCTTTTCTGTGACACCCCCCTGGCTTCAGGCCTGCACTTGAAAAAAAGAAAAAAACCCCAAACCTTCGTATGGGGGGAGAACTGTGACTCTACAATGTTTTAAAATAGCACCGAGTTATCTTAATCGAGAATAAACAACGCATTAAAGCCTAAAAGACAGAAGAAATCCCTACAACCCTCAAGCAGCTCATTAGTCTGTTTATCTGGACACCACGAAGCACGTATTGCGCTCATCAAGCTGATAGAGGAGAATGTACAATTCAGGAAAACGGACTGAAATTTGAAAAGAAGGAGAAAGGCAGGACTGAAGTCTTCATGGAAATCAACTTTAATTTGCCAAAGGAAAGCTGTGATGTCGAACAGTAAGGAGGGACAGTGAGTATGGGAACCGGGGGGGCGGGGAACGGTGAGCTCCTGGGGTAGAAGGAAGCAGCGACCCATCTATGTCACCCCGGCTGCCCTGGCTCCGTGAGGGACACGGGGAGCCACCCCAGGTGACGGCCAGGCTGTGTCAGCCACTGGGCAAGGCACCCCGACTCGGTTCTGCAGAGTTTGGAATTTTTGGCAAGTTTTCCAGAAAAAAACAAAACAAAACGCCACAACCAAAACAACTTCTGTAAAAACAAAACTTCAAAAAATTTCAGAGAAACCTAAACATACACCAAAGTAAAGCACAAAGTAAAGTTTTAAGGAGACTGGCGTTCTTATCCTCAGGGAACTTGTTCAAGCTCTGGCATCAGATTCCAGGTCCTGTTTGCGCAGTGTGGAGCAGAGCCTGCCGACCGGCTCGGCTGTGAGATGTGCACCAGCTGTGCATAGGGGATATCCGTCCCCATGACCCTGGAAGCGTCTAGAGCTGGCTCGGCCATCGGCTGCTGGACTTGCTCTCCAACGACCACCTCAGCCCCCGCTGAGTGAGGACTCAGCCCCCTCTGTCCTCCCTGACCCCCAGGAAAGAAGCCTTCCTTCACGGACTCCACACGTCCCCACTCTGTGCTTGGGTCAGCCCAGCGAGGTCGCTCTTCCTTCGAGACCCCTCCAGCGCGGACCTTTTAGGCCTTGACTCTCTATACCTATTAGTTTCATTTAGCTGCAAATCTTCTAGCCCCGTATTAAAACTCTTCCTCATCTCCAGTAAAGCTCAGCTTCTTTCCATATTAATTCCAAGACAAACATACTGAGCCCTGAGTACTGATATTCCAGGTGTTATACAAAGGCTGGAGGTTAAAAAACAAACAAACAAACAAACCCACGATACTTCTCAAAGCAGACAGGAACAAATACTCTGTGTTTACAGGGGCTGTGAATTATCTACCAGAGGATCATGTGAGGCAGGGGGAGCAAGGGACACAGGACACTTTCATAAGAAAAGGGACGGAGTCATAATCAATGAGAAACAAAAACACTTAGATACTAATAGTTGCCAAAACACTTGAGTGGAAAACCTGGCAACTTCTTACGTTAATGCCTGGAGGCTCTGTGGCTCTTGCACCTGATGCCTCCCTACTTCCAATGAGAGCAACACGGCCAGACCGCACAGCATCATTTGGCTCAGATATTTTTACTTCCTTTTCAGGCTATTTGGATCATCTATTTTCCCAGGTGTTATTTTTCATATTTAAAGAATTCCATATTTCTTTCACAGGACATCGTGTAGCAAGGATGACACAATGACTTCGCTAGAACTTAAGATATGTATACAAGAACTCTGACAGAAAATTTTATGAAACATTCCTATTAGGTGTATATACTATACACAGTATATACGGATGTACAGTATTTTCCAAACTCGCAAGTCTTATTCTTCCAGAAGATGAAAATTCATTACTGATTTACATTAGGACAGATGCTCTACCCACTGTCTCGTTACTTGTCATCCTGAGCGTCGCGCGCACTCACCTGTGACTTGCTTATCTGGAAGAGACGGGATAGGAATGGCTGACCCAAACTTAACCAGGAGACGTTCATATAACCAGTCAAAGTGCTTATACCTGTGGTTTACAGATCGATTAGTGTTCTATAATACAAGGGAAAGAGAAGAAAATGTTACCAATGCCAACTACAGAAAATGAAGAAAAAGCACATTTTTGCTAGGAATGCAAGCATGAGTCTGTTTTTGAAAACTCAGATACTCACAGTAGGTGTTAACTGATATTCAATGTAGCTTTTCAGACCGTACATTTTGGAGCCTTTCCTGGGATCTGCTACTACACAGTCAAACGTAGAGGTAGGATAGACCCACATTGGGCCATAATCTCCAACCTACAAAAACGTTTCAGGGAGAGTTAATTTTGTTATATGGAAAAATAATATGTTTGATATAAATCATCAAATGATTCTTGTTAGGACTCCAAGTCCTTTGGACGGTCTTTCTTGCTCTTTGAAAAATTCTATGAATGCTCTCTGTTCCTGATAATGTTATATTTAGAGAAATACTTGCTAGCTCTCCATGTGGACATCCCAGGCCATGGAGAAGAGAGCTCTGTTTCCCTCTCCTCCATGGTATTGCAGGACAGAACACAATTTCCCCCTCTCCTGTCCAGTTGTCTAGTTATATGTGATGAAGGGCTAGTTTAAAAAAAAATTCCCATCTTTTCAAAGATGTAGGAACAAGTAATAATAAAAAAAATCCAGTGTGATTTTTGCATTTTATCAAATTTCCCAGGACCTAGAGGTTATAGAGTAAGACCAGATGTTTCCTCCTCCTTGTCTGGGCCTGTGGTGATTACACTCAACCCCGCCCCCAACCTAGAGTTACAGGGGTAAGTCGTTAGGGTCCAAAGACAGCCAGAGTTCTCTTCTCCAGGCTTCATCTGGAAATACAGCACTAGATAATGCTTAGAAAGAAAATCTATCGGCAATCAACATTTGGGTGAACCCAGAGAGCTTGTGTCATAGTATGTAATAATCAAGTTATTCTAAGAGAGAGATTCTTTACGGTGTCACTAACTCCTAGCCTTTATTTGCTCGCTCCTTCTGTGACCTGACAGCTGGTTTACTGGAGGAAAAGACTAATTATTACCAGTGGGAAGGGCATCTTATTTGGATAATATACACATACTTTGCCACATACTTTGAATTGGGTTTACTAAATACACAGAGTTGGTAGGAAGACAGCCTATAAAAGATAACATCAAGACGCTTCAGAGAAGAAAAATTATGAAAAGACTACATACTACAGATGTGGTTAGTTCAATTACTAGTAGTCTTAGAGATAGAAATTTTAAAATATCTACATACAATGACAGGCATCCCTTGGTGCTAATTATCTTTAGTACTCTTACAACACGAATACGTATCATCAAATGTGTTACCAAAACCCTCCAGAAGACTAATAACCCTCTCAGCTTTAAGGCAGTATAAAAGAGCTTAATTGGAAACGAAGCAAGGAAACAAAAATGAGCAAACTTACAATGATGGGAATTTTCTCTTTGGGTTTTGCTAGCTGCTTGGCCAACAAATACTGTTCCATTCCAGGTTTCGCAAATCCAGGAAATCTGGTCATGAAGATAAATGCCTGTGAGACTCCGTCTTTCCTTTTAGAATTCTAGGACTCTCGTCCACCTTTACTTAATGCAACAGTTTTAACCTTGTTCTGCCTCTCAGATGCACCAGGACTAGGAAAATGGTAAATGAAACCCAAGGTAATCAGATTGTTCGATGGCCAATTAGTCATTTAATTAAGCTTTATCTGGTAAGAGGACAGTCTGGCTCCAGAAGGTGTGATGTTTATGGATGCTGTTTGCTTAACTGGATCAGAAACACTCTCTCGCCCCACGAAGCGTAAAGGGCGGCCTAGAAAACTGTCCCCTGGGGCATGGGAGGAAAAGCATCCAGCACGGCCGTTAGAACACACGGAGCAGTGGCCACACGCCAGCATTTCTAGATCCAAATTAAAGCCACTTTCCAGCATACTCGCTCCAGGATGCCACAATTATCCCAGAGAAACCGTCACTATTCATAAGCACTTGTGCCATTTTCTTTTCGACTTGTCTCAGAACTGGTTTATGAGACACAAAAGGAAACCAGTCTCCCCCTTAGTAAAGAGACCCCCAAACATTCTAAAACTGGAGAAAAGCTGGGATAAACACACAGCCATCCAAAGCACTACTTCTAAAGAGGACAAGATTAATTTGGGTTTTAGTTTTTTTTTTTTTAATAAACAGGAAAAAAAGACCCCCAGGAAGCAAATCCCTACAACAGAAAAAGAAGCATCATTTCTACAAAAAACCAGCGACACTACTTCTTTTTCATTCGTATCCCAAATTAAAGGCTGATGTGATGGCTTCAGGGGCCTGCCTTTTCCTTCACCCTCACACGACTTACCTCTACCCTCTTTTCCCTAGACAGTGTTTAGACCGAGCTCATACACGAGAGAACAAAGAGGGGTCTCAGAGCTGAACAGTCCTGGGTTTGAGTTCCAACTCCCACAATTAATAGCTACGTGGCCTTTAGAGCTCCAGCCTCCTCATGGGAGGAATGGGACGAATATGACCTGCCTTTTAAGAGGATAAGGGAATTAAACAAACGAGGGAATTAAATGAAGGTGTTATATAAAGAACCTAGTATATGTATTCCTAAATTAAAATAATCTCTAGTTATGCCATCATCTCTTTGAAAGTATTCCTAACAGCCTCACGTACAGCTCTGGGCTTCCTCAACATTCTGAGCACACTTCGGCTCTATAATTTATCGTGCGTAATCACCATAAGCCATTTGCACAGTACAGCAGACTGGAAGCACTTTAGAGAAAGTATCTGTATTTCCCGGACCTAGAGGAGTTATGGGAATACATGAAATGCTTGATGGACTAATCTGGAACAGTTTTATTAAAGAGCCTATACTTCTGCTAGAAAGCACTGAGGGGACAATGTGGGGATTTCACAGAGTGGCCATTCCCCAGCTAGACTGCAAACTTCTGAGTGCAGAGGTCCCATTCCACACTTCCTTCCGTATTCTCAGGGGTCGCAGCAAACCTCTAGGACCAACTCATTTAATAGTTACTGAACTGCAGTGCAATTTATTAATTCTTTCAGTATTATCAAGATGGATTCTTATAATGCTCGAGTACACTTCAATTTCTAATCTCCTCTAGTGTAAGGTTTATGCTCCATGACTGGACTACGGCTGTCATGTAAAATGGATCAACTGCTAAAAAATGTTAGTACTTAAAAAAAATTTTTACGACTGCTACAAGTGAGTTATTTGTGTATTAGTCTAGTCAAATAATAATAATAATAATAATAATTAATAATAAAGAATGAACCATAGGATTTTAAACAGCTCTCAGCACCAGAAAGAGAGAGAGAGAGGGATGCCTTAAGAGGTTCTGGATCGATTTAGGATTCCTCTGATTTCATTTGATCCTGAACTGAAATTTTCGATTAGAGAGAGTTTTGAATTAAAGCCAGCCCCTTTCACTCAGAGATGCAGAAACTGAGGCTCAAACGGGTCACCCACTTCCCCACAAAGATACAGCAGAAGACAGCATTAGAGTGTAGGGCATGGGGAGGCAAGGGAGAGCAGGGGCAGGGGTCTGGCAAGAGCCAGAGCCCCCCTAAGGAGCCAGGAAGGCGAGGCCACGCACACCATTCAGAGTCTGTGCTTCCTCGTTTTCAAAATGGGGCTGAGAGACACTTTCCAGGACAATGGGTTTCACTGCAGACCACACTGAGAACTTCACCTTCCACTGTAAGAAACAGGATAGAGTCAGTATGAGTGACTATTTTATTATGCATGCAACTGAGCATGAAAATACCTAATGGAAGGAAGTGGATACAGAAGGAGGAAGAACGTGTAGCTAAAAGGCAGCTCATTTAATCATCTGATGCTACGTAAACCTACTGAGGGGAACTGGAGGGACTCAAACTTCCGTGTGCAGCTCTAGACCCAGACGTTGACAGCCAGGTACACAGCACTCTGTTTACAACTGCTTCTAGACACAGATTAACAGTCCTTCCTGCTTTGAATCATGGACTTGGAACACGGACAAATAGTGGTAGTGATTTTAGAAAAACTCTATTAAGCACGCTGCTGGAAGAAGGGAATTTGAGAATTTCTAGGAACGTCATACAGCGTGTCTCCTCTGAGCTACACCATGTGAACTACCCACTCATGTGGGACTGCCCCTAGGGAATCCCACGGTCCTCTGTCCACACTCACCCCTTCCCACACGCATCCCTGTCAGGTACTGTGCCTCCAAGTACTGCCCAAACTCTTCTTGTTTTAAATCGTAGAGGAATCGAAGTGAAAACAAAGTCTTACAACACACTAGGCATAGTAGCTGAGACATGGCGGGATGGACGGGGATCCTGACTAGATCGCTTCCCGCCTGTGCAAGCCCTGACACTTACTTAACCTCTCTGGGCTTCAGTTCCTCCCACAGTGAACACAGAGGACCACAGAAGGGTATGAGGGTCACATGACAGCACACAGAAGCCACTCTGCACAACGTCTGGCCCACAGTAAGTGAGCAACCAACAGGAAGACATTGAAAGGAGAGTTGTTGTTATTACTTTTTTTTTTTTTAGCTTTTCTGTGATGTCAGTAATGAGACCTCAATGTGCCAGAGAGTTGACAAAGGTAAAAGCAGTATTTGGCAGATCATTAAACAACAAATTCTTCACTTTCAAATGAAAAAAATATTTCTTTCAATCAGCTCTTAGAGCAAAGAGCCAAACAGAAACAATCAAACGACACCCCAAACTTCACAGATTCCTGAAAAGAGGCAAGCCTCCTTGGATCTCCCGTCTGTTTCTGCGTGTTCATGTTCCCCCACACCCTGTATTTTTAATTTTATTTTACTTTTTAAATATTTTATTTATTTACTTGAGAGAGTGAGCGAGGAAGAGTACACGAGCAGGGGCAGATGGGAAATGGGTGAGACTCGATCCCAGGACCCTGAGATCATGACCTGAGCCAGAGCCAGACGCCTAACCAACTGAGGCGCCTCGGCAGCCCCATCTGCCCCCCAAACCTACTTGTTGAGTGGCAGCTTCATGGAGGAGGAGCCGGCTCGGCTGTTGCCCCGCTGAGCGCCCCCTGCTTCTGCTGCCTCTGAGTCCTTGAAGTAGGGAGCGGCGGACTTGGGGTCGTCCCAGTCTTCGTCCCACTCGTCATCGTCACCGGTGGCTGGAGGCGGGCACAGAAGATCACCAGTGAAGAAACACAAAAGGAAAACGGAACCACTCATTTTCTGCTAAGACTACTGACTGCATCAGCCAATGAAAGCACGAAGGAGAGAAGGTGTAGCACAGGCTTAGAACGCAGATGCGGCGTGCTGGCTCTCCGGTCAGCGCCGGGCTGCAGTCAGAAAGTCTGCCTTTCCATGCAGAAGACACATTAGATAATGAGGCTGTCAGGGTAACCAAAACCAGGGAAGCACAGGCTAGCAGCGGCTCCCAGGAGGATACACAAGCCAAGGCCTGCGCACAGGTAACTCTCAGTGTAAAGCTGTAAATAAGCAGATCAAATAGCCATGAATATCATGAGTACTGGAGAGGAAGGATGGAGGGCAGATAATACATTTTTGATGGGGATTTCTTTTAATTTAATTTAATTTATTTAATAGAGCACATGTGCACAAGCAGGGGAAGCAGCAGGCAGAGAGGGAAGCAAGCTCCCCGCTGAGCAAGGAGCCAGATGCGGGACTTGATCCCAGGAAGCTGGGGTCATGACCTGAGCCAAAGGTAGATGCTTAACCGACTGAGCCACCCAGGCCTCCCAGGAATTCTTTAACACCAAGGTTAATACAGGTGAGGGAAGGACAAGGGGAGGGCGGAAGACGGGGAAGAGAAGAAATGAGACAAGGGGGCATCGACAGACTGCATCCTCCTATTCGAACGCTGGTGTCTGTCGGTGCACAAGCTGCTACCAGCTTCCCCTCCTCCCCCCTCCTCCTGCGGCCTGCGCCTCTGTCTCCCACCCTGATGACCTCATGTGACCTTTTACTATTAGGCAGAAAAATGCCCTGGGATCTCTGCCTTCGGGGTGCCACTAAGAGAAGCCAAGAAACAGATGCCAAAATGAAAATGATAAAGAACAGAATGTACTGGAAGATCGGGGCCGAGCTGGTACAGAACTAGGGGCTGGCAGTCAGCTCGCAGTCCTTCCACTGGCCCGTGGCTCTTGGCTGCGAGCAGGAGCCACTAGCACATCCATTCTCGGTGTGATGTGCTTACACACCGGTCATGAAAAAATGAGGGGCAGATATCTGTCTTTTTCTTTAATTTCAGAACAGGCATAAACATCCTTTCTCTTAATCCCTGAATTGTTTTCCCACCTATAAATTCCTTTTTTGCTTCTGTATTTCCATTAAAGCAGGTAGTTCAGGAAAAGGTAAAACCATTAAGTCAGAGATCGTAAACCAGCAGGTGATAAATCACATTCGCTCTGTATACACATATTTTGGGCCCAAAGTGTTAAAACAAATGTGTGTCAGCTGCTAAGATTTTAGAGTGGGAAGAGAACATAAAAACAGAGATGACTAGTCTCTGGCACCGTGGAGGTCCAGGACCACGGGCTGGGTCTCCTGCATTGGCATCATTCCGCTGGTGACAGGGGGGCTGCCCCTTCTCTCTTGCAGCCATAGGCTGCTCTGCTCTCCTGCCTTGTGAACCTGGCTCCTGCAAGCATTTGCGACTCTGGGACAGATCACAGAGGTGGGACTACAGATCATAATTAACAACTACCCACATTTGGGTCCAGAAATCTAGGTTTGCTATTAATGATAAGGGCAGCTGAGAGCACTCCTCTGATTAAATTCTATTTTTAAAATCTTTTATTTTTTAAACAAGATTTTATTTCTTTATTATTTGAGAAAGAGAGAGAACAAGCGGAGGGAAGAGACAGACAGAAGGAGAGAAGCAGGCTCTCTGCTGAGCAGGGAGCCCAATGTGGGGGGCTCGATCCCAGGACCCTGGGATCATCACCTGAGCCAAAGGCAGACACTTCACTGACTGAGCCACCTGGGCACCCCTGATTAAATTCTATTTTTAACTTGGATGCCCTCCCCAGTCCCTTCTACCCTGAACCGAGTTCAGGGTGGGCCTGATCACCAGCAGAACCCTCTTCCTCACCTGGTCCTTGGTAGGCCTGCGGGTGACCAAAGGCAGTGTCCCAGTTATTGGAGGTGTTTCTTTGGGCCGCAGCCCCCTCTGGCTTGGTCCCCCAGCCATCCGTGCTGTCCCAGTTTCCAGATTTGGAAGCACTCCAGGCTGACCAGGGGTCATTGCCACTGCTGACCTGTTGTCGGGTTTAAAAAAGAGAGAGAGGAACAATAACTGTTCTGTCTCAAAATCATTACTTAATTCAGAAGAAATCACATAACACTGATAAAAAAATGGATGTTAAGTTTAAAACAATTAAAAAAATATATTCTTAAAAGCTTTTATGTATTTATCTGACAGGGAGAGAGTCAGCGAGAGAGGGAATACAAGCAGGGGGAGTGGGAGATCGAGAAGCAGGCCTCCCGCAGAGCAGGGAGGCTGACTCAGGACTCAATCCCAGGACCCAGGGATCATGACCTGAGCTGAAACCAGATGCTTAATGACTGAGCCACCCAGGTGACCCTAAAACAATTTTAAAAATTTAAATAATAAATTCTCCATTTAAAAAAACAGTTAAGGAAAGCAGAAAGAGCAGCATCAACCTGATTTTTTTATGTTAACCTTCTGCCCTGCTTCCTGGGAACCTGACAACCAGTAACAATGGAACTAGGACACGGGGCCGCCCAACTCTCTCTTTCTTCTTCCCTCCCCCAGCAACTACTCTCTGAACCGCAGCCATTCCTGTGGCTGCGACCGTCCTTCCACGTCACAGTCCACGGTCATGAACAACTGCGCTGGGTTCTTCAAACTGACGTACACGGCATCACACGTGTCTCGTCTGCACGTCAGTCATGTTCCTGCCATTACACATACTGAGAAGGATCTGTTTTATTCACCTGAACTGCTTTAGAGTAAATCCACTGTATTTTGGCTAGGTTTTAATTTTTCTATGGAAAAGTCCCACCTTCCCAGTAAAAAAAAAAAAAAAAAACAAACAAACCCAAACGCCAGCAGAATAAAAGGGCACGTACGCCCCTGAAAAAACACACTTGCCGCTCAGGCTGCCAGTCATGTCTCCTGACAACTACCACCAACGAACTCCTTCTAGATACTGCATCGAACCTCCCACAAGCAGGGGCCCTTTTTGTTTTTAAACATTTGTGCTCTGGACTTGTATTCGTTTTTCCCACTTGGTGGCCCGACACGTCCTCTGTGGTCCACCAGCACGTCCGGCTGACGTGGCTCTTCGCCGTGGCCTGCTCCGCCGCCTGCAGCTCCCACAGCTCCCCCGGCACATGCTGATGCGCCAGCACGGGTCGCGCGGCTGCGTTTCGCTACCGTAAATACCGCCGCAGCGCGCCTCTTGCACACCCTTCCCCACGTGTCCAACACAACCACTGAAATCCCCAGAGAGCAATTGGGGGTGCTAATGAGGATGGGCTTTTTCAGCGGACAGAGTTTGTCAAACTGCTCTCCAAAGAGATTGTGCAGCCCCATTTGACAGTTCCGTTCCTACGCTCCCCCTGACTTGCCAACAGGTTCTGCCACGCATAAAAGGGGCTGCCATGCTCCAAAATTCATTTTAAAATATTTGTGCCCATTATTCCTTTAAGTAATTTTACCATTTAATTATTAACAGCACAAATAAAATCTTGGAAAAGACAATACATGGCGCCCAATTACAAGGACTATTATGGTAAGAGAACCTGCAGCCCACTTCTCCCCCAGCCCCGTTCACTTGAGGTAACTACAGTTGTTGTTGTTGGTTTTTTTTTTTTTTTTTTTTAATTTTCTTGATTTTAAAATTGTAAACCTTTGATTTTCCTGGAATTTACTTTGGTGGAGGAAATAATGTGGGAATCTGATTCAATATTTTCTTATCACCAGTCTGTTGGCTGTTGGCTGAAAAATCTGTCTTTCCCCCACTGCACTGAAATGTCCTTGGACCTATATCTGGGCTCTTTCTTGTCTCCTAGGAATCCATTTGTACAAGTACCAAGTGACTTGCGAGCCCATTAGATAGAACAGCATCAGTACTTTAGCATAAATCTTTTATCAGTTTATTTTTACACATGAACTTTAGCATCAGCTTAATGTTTTAAAAGTAAAACCACCTAGGGGAACCTGGGTGGCTCAGTTGGTGAAATGTCTCCCTTAGGCTCAGGTTGTGATCTCAAGCTCATGGACTGAGCCCCCTGTTGGGCTGTCTGCTCAGCGGGAGGCTGCTTCTCCCTATCCCTGCCACTCCCTCTGCTTGTAACTCTTTCTCTATCAAATAGATAAATCAAATCTTTAAAAAATTTAAAAAAAAATTTTAAAAAGTAAAACAATCTAAACTTTTGCATTAGAATGTCAAATTTTGAAAAATGTGTTGATTTTTACTTGTATCACCTTAAACTTACAGATAAAATCAGGGAAACAAATAGCGCCTTAAAAAAATTTCAGTATTGAATCTGTTTATCTAAGAACATGGAATAGCAGATTTTCCCCTTGAGTCTTCTTTTTCACATTAAAAAAAAACAAAAAACAAAAAAACCAGTGTTAGTTAAAAAAAAAAAAAAAAAGAACAAAGAAAGAGGGGAATCTGCAAGAAAGTTACCCTAACTGTCTAATATACCTAATGCTCTAGAATGCTATTGTGTTGGCTTTTTTTTAATTCTTCACTGACAGATGTGCTGATAACTGCCTGCCACGCACCAGAACCATAAAAAAGAGTCTATGTTTTACATATGAAGTACAATTCATTCAAACATCTATCTTCAAGAAAAAGAGTGAAGTTACTAGTGATTGGCTCTAAGTCGAATACCAATAGAAGGACATTTCGCCCAGATGCCTGTGATTTTCTCGAATATGCCGCATGGTGATACGCACAAGGAGCTCTCATGGGTTCTGTAGATGGAGGCGGTCGTGCTAAGGGCCTGACAAGCACACTTCGCTTAGAAAAATCCCTTTTTACCAGTATATACTCTGTACCCTCCAAACTCTAAACTGTAAGGTTTTCAGAATAAGAACTTCAAAAAGTACAGAAATTTGGGACAATACGAGGACAGTGAGTATAGGCACTCATTTGTCTAGCAGTTCCATCAAGGCCCGACTGAGCGGGTCCCGCCGTGAAGGGTCCCGAGGGCAGCACAGTGGGGGCATGGGCTCTGGTCAGGCGGCTGGTCAGACATTCTGCTTCTACTTCTTTCCAGCTGGGAAACCTCAGGCTAGAATTTGAAACCAGGCAGCCTGCCTCTGATTCAGAAAGGCTGGTGGGAGTTACATGAGGGAAACAGAGAGGGAACGGAGGGTTATAACGCAGAACAGGAGGACGCTCAGCACTGCTATGACATGAAGACTACAATGTTAGCAGAGAAAGGTTTTCATCAACACCAAGGAAATAATCAGATGTGAACTATTCAGAGGAAGTATCCTTAAAACAAACAAACAAAAGATGGTTCCTTTGAAAACTACTGTATTTAAACGAAAACGCTGACTTGAAAAGATATATGCACCCCTATGTTTACTGTGGCATTATTTATAGCCCACGTGTCCATGCACAGATGAAGGGATAAAGAACACACACACGGGGGAATATTACTCAGCCTTAAAAAGTGATTTTTGCCATCTGAACAACACGGATGGACCGTAGCATAATAGTAAGTGAAGTCAGTCAGAGAAAGACAAACACCACAGGATGTCACACATACACAGAATTTAAGAAACAAACAAACAAACAAACAACGAACAAAGGGAAAAAGAGACAAACAAAAAAAGACTCTTAACTACAAAGAACAAACTGGTGGCTGCCAGAGGGGAGGTGGGGGAGGGGACCAGCGAGCTGTGTGAAGGGACTGAGAGCCTCATCAAGACGGACAGAAAGAAATGTGCAGAATTGCTGAATCATTATATTTGGAACTAAAATAACACTTCATGTGAATTATACTTAAATTTAAAAAACAAATCAATGAAATTTATAAAAAAATTAATTAAGGTAAGAATATATAAAACAACTTTATTTATAAATTGCTTGTACTAACTGGTATTATCTGGTCATCTGTATGATCTCAGCTCCTACCTAGATTACGAAATCCCTGTAGGCAAATCTAGTAATTATTTGCTTCCTTTTCTTTGTTTTCCCTGGGACATTCCCTCTATCTTGTTGCAAGGTGACTCCTGCTGATAAGGATTTCAAAGCCTGGCCCACTGGACAGCTCTCCGGCTTCGATCACTGGCTTCTCTCTCACTGGCTCGCTCACTCTCAGATGGCCTCTACTGAGTCCCAGGGCCCCGCCCCCTCTAGGACCAACAGCCGGCAGCAGCTCACACAGTCTGTCTCCTCCTCTGAACCCACCTTGACACGCACGGGTCTCTGACATCTCTGTTTTCGATCCCCAGTACCCCTTCTTGGGGCGCTTGGCACAAACATTTTCTGGGTGCTAGATGCCAGAGCCTTTGAAGTCCAACCCCTCCTGTAACAACCTGCAAAGGTGACCTGGCTTAATGACGCGGTGGCCTCTGACTCTTTTGTCCTCGATCCCAATAACCCTTGTGCCCCAACCACCTGCATTTGGCCAGACAACCCATTCTGCTGAGCCGAGGCTTCAACCCTGGAGTGGCCTCTTCTCTCCTTTCTTCTGGCTTTCCTTCCTCTCTGCCTCTGCAAGGTCTCCATCCTCTCCCCTGCCTGCCCTTTATGGTATCAAACAGCTCCTGACTCTGTGAACCACGTGCTCAAGACCCCCTCATTAGCGCGCACTGTCCACGGAACAGATTGTCCACCGAGCCTCGGTGACAAGCTCCCCTAGGTGCGAATCCCAGCTGCCCTTCCAATCCCTACCTGTTCCACCCCTATGTCACCGTGCCCCAGGAAGGCCTTCGGTAAGAGATTTCGCCAGAAACTATCACCTCGCTTGGGGAAAAGGGTTACTCTGAGGAGTTTGAAATGTTTATTTCCTCTTGCATTCCGGTTTGACTTTTACCTTATTTATGGTAGGAGAAGGAGAAGATGAGGAAGGTGGTGACTGGCTGAGACGTTCAATACAACCAATCTGAGCCAAAATATCCACCTTAAAACAAAAAGGGTGCTCAGTGAATGCAGGAAAAAAAGAGCATACCAAAGCTTTTAACTGGAAACAGCAAATTCGTGACAGGGCTAAGGCAACCAGAAAATTCTAGCATGCTGTTCATTCACAAGCCTTCCGTGCAAAAGCCAAGCCCCGGCTGTGGGGGAGCAGGTGATAGCCCGTGCACGTTCCGGAGAGCGCTGCTGTCACATCGCGGTATCCTGAAGCGCCAAAAATAACCCCAGGCAGCACAGAAGGGGTGGACAAAGTCATGCATGTCACACAGCCAAAGGAAGAAACTCCAGAGGAAACACAAAGCCAAGCTTTCCAAAATGTTAAGATGCTGAACGAGTGTTTTCAAAGCCACGGGGCACATGAGATGAGCCAAGCCACCCGGCTGGCATGGAGGCGGGACGGTGTTGCCGTGAAGCCCGGCAGGCCCAGAGGTGGGCAGGAGCAGCTGGCCAGGCCATGCCTGCAGGAGCAAAAGTCTCTGGTGTGTGCTCCGGAGGCTCTCACGGGCTCCGTACACGGCGTCCTCGTGACAGCAGGTAACGGACACACTCCCAGGAAGCTAATCGATGGCCACACCAGCACGGTTGGTCAGGACTGCTGTGGGGCCAAATTCCAGCACAAACAGTTTCCCAAGGTGGCTAACTAGCTCCAACAGAGAAAGGAAAAGTGCTATTTTAGGGAAGAAAGCCACTCAGTAAATGTGGAAGAAATCGCTGTACTGATTGAGGCAAGGATGTCAGCGGGGGGTAAACCATGAGGTGACCGGTTAACAGCACTGAATAAACAGCAGACAGATTACCCTCTGGTCCCACGGAGAGGACATGACTAGACGGTTCCACCTGACCAGCGGCATCTTCTGATGTGATGTAGCATAAATATACACTATCCCTATGGTATACTCTTGCCCAGAATGTTCTGTGCCTCCTTTGAGCCTTTAGATTCAACTTCCAATTTATACGACAGACAGAGGCTAGAGGAACAACTTGGACAATACCAAAGGAATCACCAGACAAATCCAAACGACAGCAATTCCACAGGAAAACCTACTAAGAACAGAAAAGTAGGGGCTGTGTTGGAAAAGAAAGGAGATGTGTGAGGGACACAGTAGACAGAACCAGACATAATGCTTGGCCCTACACCGAACGCCAGTTCCTAAACAAGCCGTAAAGGACATTCTGGGGTCTGCTGGGGAAGTTCAAGTTGGTCTGGCTGTTATGTAAGATGAAAATTTACTGAAAAGGATTGACAACTTTCAAAAGGCTACAAACAGCATGTCCTATATGTGTCTTGTATGGGTACACACGTGGATAACCGTGTTCAGCAGGGAAAGTAAGGCATGAGCCATGGTGTAAACGGTAGGGAATGGTGGGGACTGGTGTTTTTCTGTTGTCTAGCCCGAATTTTCCAATGTTCTACAGTGCATACGTACTGCTTCTATAATAATAAAGTATTCTAGTTAGACACTGCTTTTACAGAAAATAAAAACCCTAGTGCATAAAAATGACAGGCTCTGGCTTTGTCCTATCTTGCTGTATTTTGCTACGTACAGCATGTCTTTGGGGGTACCTGGACCAGTAAGCAGCACACTGTACTTCTGACAAGAGGGCAGGGACTTAATCAGATAACAGTGGTGAGATCTGGCTCATCCACTGGTCTCCCAGGAAGCAGCCGAGACGTGGTCTGAGAAGGACAAGTTTGGCTGCAGACATTACGAGAGCGGCCACATGGGAGCTACGGGGACAAGACGCCGAGAAGGGTAACGGTGCCAGCGTTTCTCTGCGGGTCCTCCCACACTAGGCTGGACACTGAGGGTGACTGAGGTTTGAGAATTAATGAAAAAGATAACACGCATATTTCAACAAGGCTGCTTTCTGGCAAACCAGCAAACGTGAGTACAAAGGACAGACAATGGCTCAAGGAAGCCGGTCGGTGCTCACAGCTCCGGCTGCCCACCTGGCTTCCGAGAGGAGACGCTCCCATCAGTACAGGTCAATGTGGACCACACGGTCTGGTTAAGTCCTCCAGGGACGAGGCGGCCTGACTCACAGGCTCACTACCTTTCCCACTCTTATCCTGGGGGAGAGGCCGTGAAGCAACGGAAGGCTCTCCCTGTCACCACACAAGGGAGTACTTGCAGTGCCTCCGTCCCACGCTCATATGTGGTGTTAACTGGCTTGCCGGCCATGAACGGTCCCCTGCTTGGAAGCACAGATGGAAGCTTCTAGTCACAAAATTCCTCCCTTCCAGGGCAAGACTTTGTCCAGGAATTTGCTACAGGAATGAAAAGAAAGTTGCATGCTCTGTGAAGACTGAAGTGATTTATGTTTTTTTTCTTCTTTTGTTCTGACAACTCATCTGCATGACTGGGCATCAAAGTCTTTAGCTGACATTTCTCCATCAGACACATAATGGCCACGTGCCAAAGGTGTCAGAAGGTAGGGGCAGAAAGCAAATATTGTGATGCCCAAGAACATTCAACAGTTCCTGACAAACACTGAACTCTTCTTAAAAGGGCCCACAGACAGCACAAAATTCTCTTATGTAGAGAGCCCAGCCATCTCCACTTAGACTGTAGAAGAATATGCAAAATTTCCTGTTTTGTTCCTTACACATCTTTTGCTCAAAGGATATTATCTAACTGTAATTCATTTAATTCAGATGAACCTGTACTATCTTCACAAAACCACTGGTCAGAATATAAAACTTGTACGTTCTTTAAAAAAATGAGTCTAGATCACAAGAACCAATTAAACCTGTTTGTGCTGATTGGAAATGACCCAAAAAGCTTAACTGGTTTAACAAACCCTTTGTTAACTCACATTCTGAACCCATCGGTGTCAACCGCAGGTATCTATTTTTTAAATACAGGAAACGAAAACTTATTAATTTGTCCTAAGAAGTGGGAAATATTTGTATTAGAGCGTTGACTTATTTTGTTAGCACAAAGTCTTAAAATAGGTAACTTTATGTCCCAAACAGGAAGATGCTACAAGCAGCTTCCAGATGGGTCTAATAAAAGGCCATGAGAGATGGGCTTACGGACAGCTCTGATGACAGGCTGTGTTGTAACAATGCTCACTGGCCCCTCATCAAAGCAATATTCAGGTAAAAAACACAACAAACCCTTCCCTTTTGTCATTTGTTTCCTGTTAGACGAAAACAAACAACAATGACAAACCACCCTCAACAATGAATGTCACAGCATGTACTTTTGGAAAGGTTCCCTAGACGCGTAAAGCAGTCTTATTCAAAGCAAGGATCCCAGATCAAAAAAGCATGGAAAGTTAGTATCACTAGCCTGATGCAGTTCTAGAGAAAAATGTCAGCAAATCCTTTAGACAGAGGTCTACAGCCTTCTTTACAAAGCCCTGTAACCCATTAAAAGGGGTTCGTCTGGGGGGTGCGGAGAAAGAGAGAACCTTTCCAACAGGGTTTTGTAAAGAGGAAATCTCAACAAGCAATCGTGAGAAGTCTACGGCATTACAGATCTTATCTGAGATAATGAAATAATAAGTAAACTTAATACCCATGTAAAACATTCCTTTGCTGATTTATTTTTAAATGAATTACAAGACAGCCTTAAAGTGGCCTAAAAATGGATTTTTTTTTTTTTAGAAATGAGAAAGCAAAATGTAGTTCCAATGTAAAATGACTCTTGCCTTCTTTATCCCTTAACCAATTAAAAGTCCTTCATAACAAATATCATTACACTGAAAATCTCTGAATAAAAAGATGTCATTTCCCTAAATACCCACTTAGTTTTGAGCATTTGTTTAATATCTAAATGGTTTAAAATAATTAGCAATCCCAGTGGATTTCCTGTAAGGGAATGAACCACTTCTGACTGGGTAAACCAGCAGACGGCAGAATGAGGTGTTAGACGGTTCCTAGCCCTAGGCCGATGTTGAGAACGACACTACCTCTCCTGACAGAATTCAGGCTGAATGAATTAAATACAGGAAATGAAAACTTATTTTATTAATTTGTCCTAAAAAGTGGGAAGTATTTGTATCAGAGCGCTGACTTGTTTTGTTAGCACGAAGTCTTAAAATAGGTAGCTTTATGTCCTGTTTGGGACATAAAGCTGCATCTCATAACGTTTTCCACTGTGGTATACTTTCGCTGGATTTAGGGAAGAAGGCCAACAACACACCACTCCAACGTGTGCGGAACACGATTAGGTGCGACGCCTCTTACAGGTTACGGGAATGGGAAAAACAAAAAGACAAAAATCTCTGCTTCTCACCAAGCTGGCAAGTTCACAAATAATTTGCTGGAAGAGTCAGAAATAGCGCTAAGGGACTCGAGAGAAGGAAAGACCAAACGAGGCTTCCTAAGGGACGCAGTACTGGAGCTGAACCTTGGGGGCTGTGCAGACTTGAAAGGCAGAACGAGTCATTCCGTCCTTCTTGGAGGAGAGAGTAAGAGATGCAAAGTCAAGGGCGGCTAGCACGGGGCACATCTGGAGAAGGGCCCGTCTGGCTGGAGCCCAACGCAGAAGGATGGGGCCACACTGGGGGGTCAGAGCAATACCACCGAGGTTGGGAAATTATCGGTCATACAAGCGCAGCTGAATTTCTTACATGATTTCCCCACCGTGCACCATGCCAGGTCTGCCCGATCACTGACAGGACGATGACCTATCCCTGGACATGTGCAATTGGTCACTTGGTTCAGGAGGCAATGAGGCAGCCCCAAGAGTTTCTCAAGCAAACAGCTGACACACTGAATGTCTTGTTTTAGAGGCAGTGGCATCTAGGATACCAAACCAAACAGTTACGAAGCCCTGCTGAGTACCCAGTACTGCTCCCAACACTCCGGAGCCGTCTCTCCATCTGTGTGTTCCTGCTGTCCTGTGGAAGTTTCCAGATGAGGATCTGCAGGCAGAGAAGCGACGGGGCCCGCCGAGTCACACAGAAGCAGGAGTCCTGGCTCGAGAAGCCACGCTTCCCTGCCCTTCCCCATCTGTGGAACGCAGGCCAGGCCCGTGAGAAACCGTCCCCGTGAGGGTCTCACAGAGGAACGAGAGCAGTGCGGTAAGAATATTCCAGAGAAATGACACAGGAAGGTGAGAAAGAGAAGCCAGTTTTGTGGGGGAAAGGCCAGAACAAGAAGCCATGAATGCAGCAAACTGAAGAGAAAACTCAAGACTGGAGAGACGTCTCCGTGGCTGGGGGAGAGGGAGAAAGGCTGGAGCGAACCCAGCTAAGGCCTCGGGAAGACCCCCTTGGAGAAGGGCGGCGGGGAGGCGGGAAGGGGAAGTATCTACGGAAGGTCTCTCGTGTGCTGACAGCACTTCCTACGAGGGGTCCAATCATCCCATTCCAGAGGCTGGGACAGAGGAGCCAGCCTGTCCCCCAACGTGTGACCCCCAGGCTCAGGCCCGTGACCCCGTCCGGCCCCAGGGCAGAGCGCACAGCTCAGGGTGAGGACGCTGCAAGCCGGAGACCCGAGCCTCCCGGGGACGGGGATGCGGCACAGGGCACAGAGCAGCAGCTGGTGCCGGCTCGGGGGTTCCTGCGGCATCTGATGAAGACAGAAAAAGCCTCTCCCAAACCTCCAGAGGAAACGTCTGGGTTCCCAGAACCTTCCATTAACGCACAATCTGGGGGCAGCCACGGAGGAGGTTCGGAAAGATCTACCATGAGCAGCTTTTCAGAACCAAGGCGATGGTGTGATTTAAACACGGGGAACCGGGTGCAAATCCAGACGGGGACAACTGTCCACACGTCCCTGAAGGAGCTGGTGGCCCTGCCGCCCACGTGGATCGCCCCTGAGGCTCTAAAACCCCAGACAGAAGGAACAGGGAAGCCAACGCGAACCACTAGAGACGATTCTGCCTTTCTAAAGGCGCTGCGGGGGCGGTCCTCGTGCAACTCAGAATCTGTATTTGAGTAAGAAAACACTGGGAATTCGATGATTCGTTCCTGAATATTCTGCAGCTGGCGTCTGTGGCGTGTGTATGCTCCAGCCCGGGAGAGGTAACACGATCCCTAGTGCTGTGCCTCTGGAAACAACCACACGCCCACATCGCTGCATCCCGGTGGAGACTCGCGCTCCCCCAGGAAGCCGCCTCCCCCCTGCGTGGCGGCCCCGGGGTCTGCCTGGCCAGGCCCCTCTGGGTGACCCGCGTGTCCCAGCCTCCCGCTGCCGGAACTGCACGCGGTGAAGCTTCTGCCTGCGAGGCTGTGTTCCCGGCTCCGCGAGCCACTGCCGGGTCAGAGAGTGCGCGCGTTTTCAGTATGAACGCCCGTTATCAGACTGCCTTCCAGAAGCTTCTTCAACTCATCCTTCCCCGAGCTTCGCGTCGGAGCGCCTACCTGCGCGTGCCTTTCCTCACAATTCAGCCTTAAAACAATTTAATTCTCTGGCCATTTAACAGTGGCCTCTGCAAATGAGTCTTTTCCTATGTGTACTGGCTGTCTGCAGCTTGCCTGTGCGGGGAGAAAGCCAGATTCAGGAACACCGGCGCTGGGAGAGCAGGCGCGCTGGTTCCGAGTGAGCAGCGCGCTGCGGGGCAAGGGGGTGCGCCCTGCGGGGCCTGACTGGGGAGGGCCAGAGCAGGCCCTGCTGACACACTTGCCCTCCGAGTAAAACTGACGTCTGGGAGAGAACATACTGCCGGGGCAATGAGAAAATCCCGAGAGGCAGATCTCTGGAACAAAAATAGCATTTTCCTATTGACATTCAGAGAATGAAAGAATGAGTAAACCTGACAGCAAAATTTTGAAAAGCCACCAATTAAAAATGCCTGCCTGGCTTCTCATTTGTGACATTTTTCATGGTATTTATAAACATATCACCATTTTGGCCTATTTAAATTATTCTTCTATCCCAAATTACTGAAAGCACAGATGGCTATTAAAATCGTTTTTACTTGAGAAGGGGGCCCCTGGATGGCTCAGTCAGTTAAGCGCCCGACTCTTGATCTGGCTCAGGTCATGATGTCAGGCCTGTAGGACACGGCTCTGCACTGGGTGTGGAGCCTGTTCAGGATTCCTTCTCCCTCCCCCGGCCTCTCCCCACCTACACTTGTTCAAAAAAAAATTTTTTTTTACTTGATTTAAATTAAATCCAAATGCTCAGTTAATTAATTATGGTCATGCTTTCTGTATTTTGTTAGTTCTAGTTTCAGTTCACTTTTTCTTTGCTTTTAAAGGATCTGTTAGATTTAATAGTAGAATGGATTAGTAAAATCCACCTTCAAAAAGTTCGTTTTATTTTTTTCTAAATAACCTGGAAGAAAACACATTTTGACTTAAGTTACTCGGTCCCTGCTGCTACGTCTAAATGCCGAGGAAGCTGCTTCGTAACAGACCAAGACTAGAGCCGGACGGTGAACTTGTGGTCAGAGTGGTTCGGTCCATCCTGGACAGTGGCAGGCGTAGGTCCCTGAGTTAAGACAGGGTGAGTGTTCGTCCACCTTTTGCCTCCTTCGCTGATTCCTTTGCTTATTCTATTCTAATGTCCACCAAAAGCTATTTAAAAATGTATAAAGTCGGGGCACGTGGGTGGCTCAGTGGGTTAGGCATCTGATTTCAGCTCAGATCGTGATCTTGGGATTCGGGGACTGAATCCCCTCAACCCCCACCACGTCAGAGCTCCCTGCTCAGCGGGGAGTGTTTTCTCCCTCTCCTTCTGCCTCTCCCCCCACTCATGCTCACTATCTCTCTCAAATAAATAAAATCTTTAAAAAATAAATAAATAAAAATGTATAAAATATATGGCAAAAGCACTTGGATAAACTCTCTTGGATGGTTAAAATATAAATATTCTGTAAGCAAATAATTATTAAGTGATAGGACTGTGAGGCTTCACATAATTTAAAACCTTCTATGTAGTTAAAGAATATCAAGAAATAACATCCCCTAAAGCCCATTTGTTTCTGAAGATGTAGGAAGTGGTAACATTTTGCTCTCCATCTTCTGACTTTCCTTGTTGCCGCTCACCCAAGGTAATCCCTTAACAATAACTGAACTAGGTAAAGTCATCTAAGATGGTCAGACTCTCATTAAAATTAATGCCGAATTTCAGTGTAATCTTCTCAAATCGTTCCACAATTGTGAATTTCCTAGAGGCAACACAACGGCAGTGCTGAGCACTGAGCACCAGATCTGCGGCCACGTTCACCTGCCCTACGACTGTGAGAGTGTAGGAAACATGCCAAGGTCAGAGAAGTCATTTCCTGTTTCAGCCAGAGCTCTGACACTCATCGCCTGAGTGTGGGACCCTGCCTTTCCTCCCCCTGCTTGGGAGAGTATCTGCACCTCATAGTGTCTATGTTCATATCATGCCAGACTTCTAGAAGCAACTCTCAATGAACACCCTGCATTCTCTCTCATATTCAGCTTTAGAAACAGGCGTTAGCCAGTTTAACAGGCAAGTTCTTTGTTAATGCCCCACAGCAATGCCACACAGACATCTACCAGCTACTTTACGCTGTCAGGGAATGGCACCCGTGAGAACGCACCACAAGCCCTCACAGATGTGCTGCTCTCAGTCCAGCCAGAGGACAGGAGACTCACCTGGTTGTTACTGTTGGCAGCTGACGAATTGGCTTGAGCTGTACTTGCTGAGAGAGAATCGAGGAAGGCTTGGTCAGCCACTGAGTTTCCACAAGAAAATGGGTCTTTTCCATCGCTGGGTAAAATCTGAATATTAGAAAGGGCATAGATTTTTCAAAGATTAGGGGCATTTCAGAGTTAGAGCCTCTAAAGACAAGCAAAAATTGTGATCTACTACGGAAAAGGGGTTTATGTTCTTAAAAGATAAGTAAGCCTTTGAACATCTCTATTAAATGTTCCCTTCCAGAAGCATGCAGAGTTCTAGGAAATGCAATTAATGCCAGCACCAACTTAAACCCTCAGATTTCTCTCTTTCTTGTCCATTTTTTTTTAAAGAGTTTATTTATTTATCTGACAGAGATCACAGGTAGGCAGAGAGAGAGGGGGGCAAGCAGGCTCCCTGCCAAACAGAGAGCCCGACGTGGGGCTCCATCCCAGGACCCTGAGATCATGACCTGAGCCAAAGGCAGAGGCTTAACACACTGAGCCACTCAGGCGCCCCTCTTGTCCATTTTTAGGATCCTGCCTACACAGTGCACAGAGGTAAAACACGACAAAAACCTAAGAGCGGTGGGCTGAGTCCAGGGGCCTGTGAGCCCTCTGGACCTGCAGAGGTGAGCTCGGGGTGCAGGCACACACACAGATTTCTGAGAAGAAGGGCCACAGTTTCATCAGATTCTCCAGAGGGTTCAAAACTCCCCACCACTCGTCTCCACGAGGAACAACAGGCAGACAGCGCCCAGGTCAACACCCGCCCTGGGCAACATTCCCCTCTGCTGGAGGGAAATCAGAGGCACCTTGTTCCTGATCTCACTCCTGTTTCACTCACAGGGCACCAGGCAACCTTGGTTTTGGTTGGTCACCTGAAGTGGGAGAGGCAAGCCGCCCAGGACTAGGGACCCAGGATGGAGTTTGAGCGACCTGCGGGCAAACAGCAGGGGGCACCAGGAGATTTGCTCAGAGTGGGGTTGTCAGCTGAGTGGGTGTGTCCCAGGTGGGAGGCTCCTTCCAGGGGCGGGTACACTAGCCTTGCTTGGCCTATAGGGGCACAGAGCTTAAGCCAGGCAGCAGCTCCCAGGGAGCTCATCCAAGACCCTCTATGGGGAAATGAGAAGGAGTTGAGGGATGGGGCCTAAACCAGCAAAGAGCAAAGGGAGCTACTTCAAAAGAGATCTTTTTAAACTTTGTAAATGAATCCTGTAATATAAACAGTATTATTGGCAGCAGCGATTACACAATATAAAGAGGAAAAATACGGACATTTATTCAGAATAACAGAAGGGACTTAATCTACATACCTGGAGTCACTCCTTGGAGCTTGCGTCTACAGGTAATATTTTTTTCTTAGTTCTACTTCAATATATTTTTCACACTTTACATAATGAGCACATATTACTTTTACAGTGTAAATTTTTTTATTAAAAATGAAGTTGCTACTTTCCATAATTCATAAAAACATGTCTGAAAGACCAGGTTTAATTACTGTAAGACAGTGAGTTCTTACTTCAACATAGTCTGTGGGAACAAGCCCGCGCTCTCCTTTGCTGTTTCTTCCTTCCAGCCACCCTCCACCAACATCCTCATAAAAAGAGAAAAGAAAAGAAAAAAAGATGACATTATAGTTGAAATTTCCTACAGGAATTTTGCGTTTTTATACATGAAAAGTAATTAATGTTAAGCTCTTTATTACTGCAGAGGTAACACTGTTCAAAGTTATAAACACTTTTTTAAAAGGTTTATTTGAGAGAGAGGAAGTGTGTGCGAGCGAGGGTGAGTGAGCACAGAGCCTGACACGGGGCTCGATCTCACAACCCCGAGATCACAGCCCGGGCCAAATTGAGAGTTGGGTGCTTAACGGACTGCTAAGGCACCCAGGTGCCCTCAAAGTTATAAATAATTAAGGCTTCTCTTTACTCCAGAAAATGACATCATCTAAAAAGAAGAAAAATCAAACAAGTGATCAAAGACTGAAAAGTAGCCCATTCAACAGACAAGAGTGCCGTCCACGTGCAATTCCTCTCGATCCACTGGTTGGGGGCAGATGACAAAAATGGCTTATAGCCCCAACTGTCAAGAAGCGGAATGACACCCCCATTTCTGTGGGATGAATTTGTGTTGTTCTTTGTTACCCCTGTGGCCAACAGAACGAGGTGAGGTGGGAATAATATGGGGTGAATTGAGTCTGGCCTCAAGAGGCTTTGCACACTTTTTCCAAAAGAGCTGTTGAATAATGTGGGTTGCAGAAGACAGAGAGAAGGCCCGGTCTCCTGAACACCCCACCTCAGGCCAGCCAACCTTCAGCAGGGGACCCGCCAGACACCTGAGTAGCACGTGTGAAAGCACTCAACCCCTAGCTGCCCAAGAGCTGACTGCAGACACGGGAGGGAGCTCGGGTCAGCCAATCTGGAGGTTCCTGAGCAAGATAACAAATGGTTGTTCTTTTAAGGATTGCCTGTTACCTAGGGAAAGCTAACTGACCCATGGTTCCTTTGATCTTCTGGATAAACAATGTTCAATTATAAAATATTGGAATTCCCACTTTTCAATCTATTATCTCTACAAAGTCCTACTTTTTCACCTTAAAATAAGAGTTGTCTTAAGTTCATAAATCATGTCTCAATTATCTGAATCTAGACAACACTTTTTTTGCTAAGATTTTATTATTTATTTATTTAGAGAGCAAACACGCTTGCAGGAGAAGGGGCAGAGGGAGAGGAAAACAGAGTCTTACGCTGACTCAGCTGGGAGCCTGGCATGGGGCTGATTCCATGAACCTGAGATGGTGACCAGAGCCTAAACTAAGAGTCGGATGCTTAACTGACTGAGCCACCCAGGACCCCCGATAATATATTCTTTTTAAAAAATCATTTTAAGGGGCATCTGGGTGTCAGATGGTTGGCTGTCTGCCTTTGGCTCAGGTCATGATCTCCAGGTCCTGGGACTGAGCCCCGAGTCAGGCTCCCAGCTCAGCGGGGAGTCTGCTGTTCTCTCTCCCTGTGCCTCTCCCCTTGCTCATGCTGTCTCTATCTCAAATGAGTAAAATTTTTTTTTTAAAATAATAAAAACAAAAATCACTTCAAGTCCCAACTTTGTCCATTTTTGTGCATAACAGCAACTTAAAGCCAATACTATTCTACCAAGAAATGAAGACTATTTCTTCATTTAAAAAAGTCATAGGGATAAAGAATCTTTAATCTCTCTTATGATTAAAAATACAACCTATTTACTAACACACACCTAGCATATTATCTAAAACTATATATACTTTTCTTACCCAGTAATTCTTTTTTATATCTAAAACATATAGAAAAGGTTTTGAAAATACTTCCAGTATCAAGAAGGTTCCGCCCTCTCTTGGTCGCTCCCCACTCTCCCTCCCGGTGTCTGCACTGCCCCAGCTCCCTGTCCCCCCCATCACCTGGATGAACACCTGCATCACCTCCTTCCCTTCCCCCCATGTCCCCGGCTGTCCCCACAACCTTCCTCACATGCTACTCTCAGAGGTGTTCCAGAGCCAGCCTAGGCCCAGCCCTTGCCTCCAGCTCCGCATTTCCATTTTTAAACTGATACAAAGCTGTAGGGAAGAGTTCATTATTTACTGTTCTTCAAGCTTCCCATATGTAACAGTAAACTCATTTAATCTTTCCGGAGAAGCTTTTCTCCCTGACTCACGCACTTTAATACATTCACCATTCACTCAGGCCAAAGGCCAAAATCTCTGGGATCCTTGCCTCTTTTCTCTCCAACAGTATCTAATCTGGCATCTGGCATCGAGTCCTCCAGGCGGGACACGGCAAGGCCTCCTGTAAGGCCTCCTGTATTGCGCTTTTTCAATTCCTGTTGCTATGACCCCAAGAGGGATCTCCAGGCTCCAGCCACACCAGCACATTCGATACACCTGTGCCAGAGTAATCCAGAAATGCAAGTCTCACCACATCAATGAGATGTGCCCTTACATCAAGGGGATGTTACAGCCTAACAGCAATGAGAACACCCTTAAATGAATCTGCTACTTAAAAATGAAATCCAAGGTCTACATCCTGGCCCACAGGTTCTGTCTGACTGGACTTGGAGAGCCAGTTTTCTTAGGCTGTCTGCTACTGGCCCAGATGCACCCTGTACCCCTGGGATGCCTGTTTACATGCCGTGTTCCCAGCAGAGAGAAAAAGCAGAGGCTCAGAGGTCGAACAGATGTGTCCTTGCTCTGCCACTTACAAACAGAACGATCGTGGGCAAGTGTGCTTGCCCTCTAGGTCTCATTACCCTCCTCTGTACAACACAGGTTAGGAGGCCCTAGCTCGCAGAGGTCATGCAGAAAATGCACCAAGAATACCAAGAATACGGGTGAAGGGCTCAGCTATACACCTGGCTCACAGGCTGTCGTTCGTCAGCCACAGCTGCGACTTCCCAGAAACACAGAATGGGTTCCCATCTCGCCACCTGTGATCAGGCTGAGACCTGACCGGGACATCTCTTTCCATTTCTGCCTGATGGAACCCCCATCCTTTTGGGGGCTTAACTTTTATTTACCATCAGTACTTCATAAACAACAGGGCAAAAATCTGTGCGGGTTTTAAGATCAACTTATTAAAAAAAAATAAAATCCTAAAAATGAGTCCTTAAGAGACCATCGGATTTTTTTAAAACCTCTTACCGGATTTGTAATTGTGATGATTTCTCCTTCATTAACGGTCAGTTCATTATTTCCGGGCTCAGCAGCAAAATCATACATAACCCGCGCCTATTGGGAACAGAGACGAACAGAGGAAGTTACAAATGTAAACTTCACAGTAAAAACCCAAACAATCTCTATCATATACTTTGTAAACATGCTCATGACTGTGGCTGTGGTTGTTCTGAAATAAAGGAAGACATATTACCAAAATGATTCATCAGCCCTATTGTGAGGAAAGAGGACACCAACAGTGAGAGCCCCCCACTCTGTTGTGGAAACGGGGAAGGTTCCTGGTAGCTGCCCACACCACCTTCATAGATGAGCTCTCAAAATGGTCTCAAAACACACCCACTTCACCAAGGTGGGGGCGGGGCGGGGAAGGAAGTGTGACTTTTGTTTGATTCTTTTTTTTTTTTTTTTTTTAGAGATTGATTTATTTGAGAGGTGGGAGGCCAGGGGCAGGGGGAAGAGAATTGCGAGCAGATCCACCCCAGGCACCGAGCCCAACACAGGGTCAGACCTCAAGACCATGAGATCACGACCTGGGCCCAGACCAAGAGTCAGACGCCGAGCCAACTGCGCCACCTAAGCACCCCAACACCCGTTCCTTACAGAGGTCAGAAGTGAAAGCAGAGATCATTCAATCCAGGCACACTCACTCTCAGGGACTGAAGGAACCCACAGATGCACTCATGCGTTCACTCATGTAAGATGCACACGTGTTCCGATGACTCCCTGGCCGTGAGAATGCTCACTATTATCTAGAGCTACTGGGATGAATTTAATAGAGCTGTACCCCTAGCCAACTCACCTCTGAATATAAGATCCAGGGAGCAAGATATACTTAGGTTCTTCCGCTAGAATACTACCCACTCTACAATGGCCTACATGGCTGTGCACACTGGTCAGCTAGCCTAACAGCTGGGATTTTCAAACTTTTCCTACAATAAAATCTTAATTCCGTGGAAAACAAACTAAAGGGAAGCTGTTCTGGGTGAAGGGAGGTGGGGCTGCTCCTTTAGCCTCTTCCTCAAGAGGCTCCTCGTGGAGTGCCTCAACCCGGACACACGATTCCCACAAACACCACTATGTGCGTATTCCGAGACGATCACTGCTGTGAGCACCCGGGTGGCTCAGTCCAATAAGCACCTGCCTTTGGCTCAGGTCATGATCCCAGGGTCCTGGGATCGAGTCCCGCACTGGACTCCCTGCTCAGTGAAGAGTCTGCTTCTCCCTCTGGCCCTCCCTCCCCAACTCGTGCTCACTTTCTCACAAAAGTAACTAAAATTTTTATGTATAGTACTTAATATAATTTTTAATCCATTTCAAATTCTAAATAATTATCTTTCATTGAACTATCTCATTAGAGAAGGTCCATCTTACCCAATGGAGGTAACATGTACCTAGGAAACCGACGATTTATTTGAAATATAACTGTCCTTAAGTGGCAAGTTCAGGCATATCACAGAGCTAGTCAAATAGGACCAATGGACCTGCACTCATTTAACAAATATTTACTGAACACCCACCACACGGTCAGGACTGGAGGCCTTCCTGCCTGCCAGTGCACTCGCCCCACACTTGCTTAATGATGCCTGAAATCCTCAGAACAAGGAGGAAGGATTCATAGCTACTGGAAAAAGGTTAATAAGAAAAAAACCCCCCAAACCTCCAAATACTAATTTATTTTGACATACATCAAAAGTAAGAAGACGGACTGTAGGATGAATGTACAACAAAGAAGGGAGAGTGAGGTGTTGTTTTCAGGTGCTAGGTGGTATAGGTTGATGGTGTTCAATGGAAAATGATTTTGAGTTTTCTACATGTTTGAGGTTTTTTCCGAAACAAAATGTTAGAAAGAAACAAATGGTCCGGTCTGTCAGTCACAGAAGGGCATCATCGCTCCTGGCCTTCCGGGACTTCGTCCTGAGAGGCTGGGAGGGCGGGGGGGTAGGCTGCAGGCATGGAGAACTCCAGGGGTCAGCACATGGGCCTTTCTCCTACTGCTGAAAAAGTTGATACAATTCTGCTGGACATGTTGTGGGGTATTTTTTAAAAACCATGTCACCCAAATCTCAAATCTCATGCATGGAGGGCAGATGCAGATAAATGTATGAGGCGGGTGAGGAGGGTCCCTGGGCCAGGCAGGCCCCCAGGACTGCAGACTTCCTGGGAAGGGCCTGGTGTGCACACAAGGGCCAGATGAGTAACCTGTCGTTTGGTTATTGCTCCTTAGGGATCCTGGCTAACAATTTGTTTTTTAAATGCAGCTAAATCCAAATAAAAACCACTACAGATTTCTAAGTCCTCTTGTGTACCAAATGCACAACTTGATGGAACAAGTTAAAAACTAAAACTGGAAACTCCCTTCCACATTTAAATATTACTGAACTTCAGCCATGGAAAAATGTATATAAACATTGTAGGTTTGTGTAAACATTGATTTAAGCCTTAAAAAGAACCCTAGAGAGGCTTCTTAAAAATTAGAATTGAGAGAAATTTTAGAGAACAAAAAATGTTAAAAAGCATATCCCCAAATGAGCGTAACATGTCAACAGAAAACAAATTTGAGCAACCATTCGTACCAAGCTTAGCCTGGAAGCCTCTAGAATGGAAATCCTCGGGGCGCTGTCTTCCTTTACCTGCATTTCTGGTCCCCCATCAGTTCCCCTATGCTTCATATGGCCTTGAGAATGGGTCCATTTTTTGATACTGCTTTCCCCTGTGTTGGCTACATTTTGAGAAATGACTCAAGTATTTTCAGGAGCTAACTCTCTGCACGGTTCCTGGGAAGCAGGGAACAGGATTCTCTGTGTTGAACACATACTGTCAACAGCAATCTCTTCAATGCCAATACCAAAAAGTCTTACAGACAAAGGTGAAGGAGTAATAGACAGCAATCTTAAACCCAAGTTCCATTATTTAGCTATAGTAAAACAGACATCAGCAGATCCAAAGCTGTCCATGTCCTAGGCACTGGAAGAGACCTGGTGTGTGGATACTCCATCACCCTTAACACATATTTCCCAAAGTATTCAATCTCCTTGACCACATTGTAAACATCTGTCTGCTCCATATCCCTTCCTTCTGGAAACTTCCTGCTGGACTCCATGCCACTGGTAAGCATATAACCCAAACAGGGATAATCAGAACTTTTTCCCAGAAAATAATACAGATGCTGGGGAGCATGGGTCTTTTCCCCTGAAGATGCTGCCAGTGGCTAACCAGCAGAGGTATGGAGAAAGTCCACCTTTGGTGGAGTGGAATGGCAATCCTGCGGAGATCGCTGAGGAAGCCTGAGGCTGCTCTCCTGCTCTCAGATAGAGTCAACGGCTCTCCTTTCATGCCTAAGCTGAGTTCAGATTCTATCGCACAACGCACAACAGAGGGAGTCCAAGTTGATACGAACCAATAGTCCCAAACCAAAGAATTTATTAAGAAGACATTTTCAGGGGCGCCTGGGTGGCCCAGTGGGTTAAAGCCTCTGCCTTCGGCTCAGGTCATGATCCCAGGGTCCTGGGATCGAGCCCCCTGTCGCTCTCTGCTCAGCAGGGAGCCTGCTTCCCCCACCCTCTCTCTCTGCCTGCCTCTCTGCCTGCTTGTGATCTCTGTCTAATAAATTAAGACTTTAAAGAAAAAAAGAACAGACATTTTCAATAAAGAGAAACACTGGATATAGTAAGTACACTACTGTGTTTCCAATTCTGCAAAACAAAATACTAGAACCTAAAATGAACAAGAGAAATAAACAGTTCAAAATGACAAAAAACCTGGCAGCAGAAAGTTCCTGTGGGGGTCAGAATGTAGAGGACAGGTCCTCATCCTTAAGCATCTGCTTCTCTGGGTTTACATAAATCACAATCAAATCTTGGGGAAAAGCAGTAAATCTTCAGCAATGTAGCCCTCTCACTTTAAAAACAGAGACACTCAAAAATTAAATTGAAAAATTTCAAGGGATGGAAAGATCCCCTGACAACTGAAGTTTTGCATGTGATATTTCTATGTAACTAGTTCACCTTTTCAGATGCCAAGCTTGCTTAAAAAAAAAAAAAAAGATTTTTAACTTATTCATTTGAGAGAGAGCCCGCATGTGCGAGGGAGCATGACAGGGGAGAGCCTGAGGGAAAGGGGGGGAGCAGACTCCTCACTGAGCAGGGAGGCCCAATGCAGGACTCAAATCCAGGATCCTGGGATCATGACCTGAGCCAAAGGCAGAGACTTAACCAACTGAGCCACCCAGGTGCCCCTCAAATGCCAAGCACGTTTTACTTAAGCATGCCGTTTGCTTTCTGTGAAATCGTCTACAGTTAATGCCTTCCTCTATCTTGTTTTTACACAACTATCCAGACCATCAGAAGAAAAAGAACTTCATTTAATAGACTCAGAGTATTATTATAGCCTTAATATACGCAGATGTATTTGTCCTTATTGTAAATAATTAAGACTTAAATGCTTTTCAGTTTACAACAATCTGTGATTTTAGTTCAATCCTGGCCTGTAATTGCTCAGTTGTTAATTTGCATCAAACAGAGAATCTTATTTAAATTACCCCTCTAAAACATCCTGTTAGGTTTAGCCACTGCTCCAACCTACTAAGTTTTCTGAATTCTGAAGCCATCGTCAACTATACCCAACTACTGCTTCTCCCTTCCCACCCACAGTCCTCAGAGAGCCTGGTAATGCAAGCTGTCCACAGCTCCTCCTGGGTCATTACCAGAACTGTTAAAGTAGGGCACCGCTGAGGTCCCAGGTGGCCAACCACGCTAAGAAACTCCTTCCGAGAGGACACGGATCGATTATCTCATTTTGGGTAGGTGGCTCTTAAAATTTCCGAAGAATGCAGGGGCCAAGGGCAGGCCGCCCCCAAGATGGACCTCGTGAGCATGAAGATTTTCTGAGCTGAAGGTAGTCAAGGCCCTGCAGGTCGAGAGAACTTGAGAGAACGGTCTGCCCTTCCCTTAACTTCGGAGAAGAATCCACGCTGGGGGTCTTTCTCAGAAGGACGGTTATCAGCAGAGATAAATTTTATCCGAGTGACCCACCCGGACAGCAGGGCAACCATCTAATTACGAGGTTATCCACTCTTCTCATGCCCTGAGAAGTAAATTCCTTTCCCCTGAAGCCCCAGACTCCTGGCCCTGTCTCCTTAGGCCAGAACAATCTACTTGAAGGAGAACGTCAACCACCTGCATTTTGACCTCAAACTTTCTAACTGATTAAGTTCCTCTATCCAGCTTATCTCTTAGCTCAGGCAAAAAAAAAAAAAAAAAAAAAAAAAAAAAAGACCAAACAAACCACAAAACCAAAAACCAAAACAAAAAAACAAAAAAAACCCTGTGGGCAAAGCATGATGAGAACCAAAACTACCCCCTTCAGCAATAAGGTCTGCCCTGAGCCAGTAAGACCCCACATGCCTGGCCCCAACATGTGGGGCCTTCAGGGCCCACCTGCATGGGTCCAGCCACCCTTGCCCCCCAGTTTCCTTCTATAAACCTGGAAGTACTTTCTGCACTTTGGAGACCAACATTCAGATGCTAGGGTGCCGTCTTCCTGGTTGGGGGCGCTCAGTGAAATCAATCCCTTGTTTTTACCTCGGCTCCTTTCTCTGCCTGCGGATTCTGTTGGTGGCAAATGGACAAACCCAGTCTGTCTGGCCCCCCTGCACCCTGGCTACACAGATGCCTCATTTTGCCTGTGTGGATTCCCTGTACGGATGCTACTAAATTTCATTTTCTCTTGTTACTCCCTCTTCTTGTCCAGCTAGAAGGACAGGAATGTCCCTAGAAAGGGACGGGAGTTCTTGTCTGGAACAGTTGGCATAGTTGGCAGGATACTTTAGTCGCTGGCCACCTCACGCCCTGGACACAGCTGCAGCTGGGAGATCCTGGGACATGTGACCAGCAGCCACAGAAGGAGACATTTCTTAACCATGTCAGCCTCCCGGAATCTTTACCTGCAGAATGTTGGAGGAAGGCTGGTGAGAGCCCTTTTCTTACTTTCTAAACTTAGATTAGCAGGAGAAAATGTTTGTGGAACTAGTTCTTTGGGCTTAGTGACTCTGGGTCTAGTTGGTTCCTGATCCATTTCCTCCCAGAGATGGTCTCTGTTCTCCTTTGCGTCTCATCATCTGTTGCCAACAGACATCTTGGAAGCGCAAGCACAAAATGAGTGGGCAGGGGTCGAGCACATAAAAGCTGCTGGACCTCTGGCCCCTCAAGAAGACTCTGTGATAGAAGTTGGTCCCAGAACCGGGTAGACTGACACTAGGTCACCTGCTGACTTCAAGGAAGCTTCTGCGCAATGAGGTATGCTGTAAGACAACACAGGGTCCCCAAGGGCACAGCATGTCTCTCCCAGGAATCAGCGTGGCTCCAGCAGACCAAAGGCTCACATAAAGTTGTTAAGAGTTTTCCTTTCATCTGCTCCGTGTCCCAAAAACTTGGCTTTATATCAGTGGGAATATTCTCTTTGGTCTCCACCATCCAGAGCATGCACCTTGGAGGCCAGTCAAACTGACTGGGGATCCGAGTCGCTCTTTCTCTCCAGCTGTGCCCGCTTCGGGGTGACTGTCCCGAGAGGTTCCAGGCCAGAGGAACTTTTGTCATCTCAACCACCACTGCTTGATCAGAGCTTGAGAGTCCCATTCCAGAAGCACCTGCCTGGTGTTCCAGATAGCAGGCCTGTGACGGGAGACATCTCCCATTCTCGGGGGACACTGGAGACACACACCATTCTTACTGCCTGTGCCTCTGCTTTCTCATACTAGCTTCAGGAGTAAAGCTTTTGGATCATGGGGTCCGCATCACCTATGCCCTTCTCTGGAAACCTCTTGCAACTTTGCTTAAGCCACTAAAAGGCTTATTAATTTGAGTTGCTATTAATAGATCCTACTCACCAGTGGCCAGACAATGGATTCTTAAAATTGGCTATATTAAAAGAGAGAGAGAGAGAGAGGGAGAGCGAGCTCTCTGTGGTGTTATCAGTACAATGCCTAGCCTCAGGGACTTCCCTGACAAGATAAAAGGACAGAAATTAGCCTTAAGACTTAAAAATAAATGTCTTCACCCTAAGTAAATTCCCCTTCTTAAAATCCAGGCTCATCTGCCTGTTTTAACTTCCCTTTCCCTACAAGGTTTACAGGGATCTTTCTGGTCTAATCTCTAGGCTCTAAGCATCTAGGCTGCTCATGTAAAAGCTGAAAGCCAGAAGATAAATCTAACAGAAGCACCTGAGACTGGCACTGAGGCTGGCCTGGCTCCTCCTCCCCCTGGGCTCTGGGACCCCTCTGCCTGCTTTGGGCATTCTGGGACAACGTCCTTTTCTGCAGCTGTCTCCCAGACGACCCTGCTGGGAAAGAATTCGAATCCCCTGGACAGCTGCAGATCTTTTATATTATAAAATCCTTTTACCTCTACTTTCAAAAGACCCTACCCAATTTAGAAAGTAATTAGATAGATTACTTGACTATATTGACAACTTAGCCTTCACTGAGGAAACTGACAACCAAAATTTCTCCTTGGCCGTTATACAAATGATCTGTGAAAGGCCAGTGTCTGGAGATTAACTGAAGCTAAGGGTAAATTTTTTGCTAAAGAAGCAGATTTAGTTAAAATATGGGCCAATCCCTTGATAGTGTCAGGTTATAATCCAGGTCTTTGGGGAATTAGGAACCACTGTCTTTCATAGATAAATCAAATCTCTATAAAATCAGAACAGCAACTCTAGAAACACCAATCTTAAAGCTCACCAATCTTTACCAATCCCCAAGCCTCTCCTAGTCCTCTCAAAATGTTTGTACATGTTATAAAAGATCAAGATATTGGAACGTAGTTAGTTGTTCTATACCTAAAAAAAATAAATAAATTTTAAATAACAATTAACAGCAATTACCCTGAAAGTCTAAGAAAAAAATTTTTTTTTACATTCTTTCTCTATCCCTTGAAATTATAACTCTTATCATGTCTTTGAAATGTAAACACAATCTCCTGAGACTGAAGGAAAAAATAAAAGAGAAATATTTAAAAATTGGGCCTGTAATGTCCTTTCCACAAATAGTGGAAATAAAATTAAGATGCTGCTCGTATCTTGTCTGTGTATTTTTTTGTGTGTACATGTACACATACATGGTAAATGTGAGATATTTTCTCTATCTCCGGATGGTATTGCTAAAACGAGCCTATAAAAGAGCTTTAGTTGATTTGGAGTAAGCACCTGTAAGGACTGGCCATCCTAAAGCTAAGATGGAAACTAACCCAGTGCTCCTAGGTGGATCAGTGGGTTAAGCCTCTGCCTTCGGCTGGGGTCATGATCTCAGGGTCCTGGGATCAAGCCCCACATCGGGCTCTCTGCTCAGCAGGGAGCCTGTTTCCCCTTCTCTCTCTGCCTGCCTCTCTGCCTACTTGTGATCTCTCTCTGTCAAATAAATAAATGAAATCTTAAAAAAAAAACTAAAAAAAGAAACTAAGCCAAATACTTTTCAAGTTCAAGTGATCTGGGGCAATATTTGGTATTAAAACTAACTGCAGGTTGCTGGTTTAACTAAAGCAGATATGCATTTAGAGTTAAATATAAAACGTTTATTCTGCTTGTTTACTAGTTTACTAAAAGTCAAATAAGTTCATGGTATCTCTGTTGCAAAATCTCCCAGAGGGAAAAAAAATACTTAGAATAACGGCTGACTTTGTCTGCTGCCTCATCAAGTTTTATGGGCAGTCTAGGCATAACTGTTGAGAACAAGTAAATTAAACAGATATCAATAAAACAAAAAGGTTTGTATGTAAACTTTTAAATAGCTTCCAAAATCTTCCATCACCTAAAAATTTCAAAGTCTTACTAATAAGTTCAATGATGAGTTAAGTTCACTGATTATCTAAGATCATTTCCAGTAAGATAAAATAAGGAAACATTCAGTAATGAACATGGCTTACCTACTTCTGTCTTACAACGCAGAAACTAAGGATAAATTTAGGTCTGCTAGTAATCATACTTCATGCTTTACTGAAAGACTATTATGAAAAAAAAACCCTACATTTTTAAAAATATAAATCCGCCAATCTAAAGAATTCTGGCATGACAATTCACAATTGAGTACTACTTAGTTTCCACTAGAAATTAAGATTGCTAAGCATCAAGAATTCTAACAAATATATAATCAAGATGACTGGAAACAACAAGGGAAACAACTTGGTAGCAAGGAAAATGGGAAGTGCTTTTCGTAAGAAAAAATATGAGGAATGAAAATACATATTTTTTGGGGAAAAAGAAAATAATTTTGTCCTCGGGTGGGGCTGGTTATTTAAAGAGGGAAAATAAACCTGTTGAAGGTTTATGAAAAAAACAGTCTTCAGAAGGAATTTTATTTGTGGTCAATACTGGTTGAGGATAAAATTTAAATAAGTAAATGAGTTTTAGTATCAAAAGTACCCTGGTACAACTTCTTTTTTTCTTTGTTAAAAGTACAAAGTTCTCTTGAACTATTGGTCTGCTCTTCATAAGATATAACAAAGGTTTTTCTTTACCTATTAAGTTTACCTGCAGAAGAAACAACTATTGTTTGCCAAAATAATTTCCTATGCTTATCAGCTCTTTGATTACTTAAGAAAACAGAGTCTTAACAGGAAAAGAACTAAATTTTGCTCACAACTATGAATCTGTATTCTCCTCTGAAATCTTGTACTCTCATGGTGGTTAAATGGATGATTATGGCTTCATAATGACTTGTGATTCTATTAAGCTGTCCAAACCTTTGGATACTTCTGACATACTTCCCCCAATCAATTTCTAAAATAAAGTCTTTTGACCACATAATCTGAGGTGTTCCAAAGGGCCCAAAGAATATTTCAAAGATTTTTTTTTTGAGAAATTAAAGTAATCAGGTTTATTTGGTATGTTAAATTAAATCAGGTTTATTTGGTATGTTAAATTAAATGGGAAGCACTGCCAAATAAGTGATATTCAACCCTGCTGCATTGCACTTACATAGACATGTTAATAAAAAATAACACAAGTGTTTTAAAAATTATATGAAACTCCTAGAAATACAATGCCCTGATACATTATTATCTTGAAGCATGTCACGAAAATAATCAAATTTCCCTGTCAACTGCACAGTAATGAATTATAATCAGATCTTCAACCATGGCTATTTTTAAGTTTCTTATCATTTACAGACAGTTATACTTTGTAACTCAGATACCTCTATAGGAAGTTCCTGCAAAAGTGCTGCATCTTTGATGAGACGCATGGAAAAAGCTGAGCAACGGTAATCTGGTAACCTTCAGCTCCTAAAACAGTACTAGGTAAAAATTTCTGGGGATCTGAGAAGACAAATTAATCATGTGGAACTGAATTAAGCTGAGGAAGATAATGGCACTCTTTATGACTTTTTGTTTGGACCATTGCTGACTTTTTATAAATGTTTTGTTTTTCCCAGATTTAAGAAAACTTTTTCTCTTAAACCAACTCATTGTTATTTGATAAAACACACCTTTTTGTACAAATGGAAACATTTATACTTTCTCCTTAGCTGAACCCTCCAGAATTCAGAAACTTAGTGAATATTCTTATATGTTCATAGCAATCTATTTGCATAGGTTCAGTAATAATCTGTTCTCCTTATGACAAGACACCACTGGAAACACTGACTGTATTACCAAAGTCCAGACTGGAATGCCATATTTGAGAGAAACACGCATAGACGCAGATGGGACCAGACAGTTTTAGGGAACCAACACTGATTTTCTGTATCCAATCAAGCTCTACTGGACACAGCAGCCGGGTACCTTGCTTACAGAGTCCCTAGAAACCTGACTACCATAGGCCTACCTTTGATAACATACCTGCCTCACCACCTCCCGAGATGACTTTGTCCCAACTGACCTACTGTCAGGACTAACAACCTACCAACTCAACACTTTCTAACTAGGTTCCATGTCCAGCGTGGAGCCCAACACGGGGCTTGAACTCAGGGCCCCAAGATCAAGCTCTGAGCTGAGATCAAGAGATGGATGCTTACTGGGCCACCTGGGCACTCCCTGTATCAACTTTTAATGTGTGAAACTGCAGGGAAGTTTCAGAGGAGGAACTGTACGGGCTGAGGGCAGGCCACCCCAAAATGGGCCACTCTGGCACTTGGATTATTCTGAACTAAAGGAAACTGAGACCCTGAGGGCTCAAGAGAAAGTTCTGCCCCTCCATTAACTATACAGAAGAATCCAGTTGGGGGTCTTTCCCAGAAGGTGGTTTATCTGTTGAGATAAATTTTATCTGAGTGACCCATCTGTACCGCCAGGCAACAATCTAATCATCAAGCATCTACACAACTTCTCAAGCCCTGGGAAGAGCATTCCTTTCCTGGAAGTCCTAGACCCAACCCCGTCCCCTTAGCTCAGAAGGGCACATACCCTTCATTTTGCCTGTCACTGGAATTTCCACATCTGTGTGGACTCCCCCGGGTGTATGCTATTAAATTAGATTTCCTCTTGTTAATCTAGTCTCACGTCAGTTTGGTTCTTAGTATAGCTAGAAGGACCCTTGAAGGGACAGAATTCTCCCTTACAAAGGAAATAGCCTGGGGCATCTGGGTGGCTCAGTCTGTTAAGCATCGTGATTTTGGCTCAGGTTATGATCCGAGTCCTAGAACCAAGACCCACATCTGGTTCCACTCTCAGTGGGGAGTCTGCTTGAGGTTCTCTCCCTCTGGCCACGCCCCCAATTTGTGCATGTGCATGCACACACATGCTCCCTCTCCCCCCCCCAAAAAAAAAAAAAAAAAAGTCTCCTTAAGTATTCACAATGTATTTACTATCTATTCAAGAATACAGTCAGGATGATAAAGTTCTGTTAAAGTTTTATTTTAATAGCTGCTCTAGTAAAAGATCTTCTCCCAAAATAAGAAATTTCTACAAAGAACTGTAGCAGCCATAAAGAATGGCTGAAAACTTTTCTTATGTGAAAATTTCAGAACTACCAGTGAAATTGTTACGTTCTTTAAATGTTTTTTCCTAAACTGGGCTTATATCTGTTTTCCTGAAATATGATGCACTTAGAGGAATTTTTTCACTAGTGATCAATTCGATGAGGAATTAGGGAAATTTCCAAGACAAACAGAAGTATAAATAGAAATTCACTGAGTATAGGAATATAAACTTCCAAGACATATTTAGAATAATCTTAAATCTGACTGTAACAAAGGGCAATTATACAATCACAAGAGGAAGAGAAAAGTTCTGAGGAGCCATCATAAATAAATCACATTGTACGATCCACTTCCACACTATTTCCTTTCTCCCTGTATCCCGTGCATGAAGCATGGTCCTGGAAAACTTTGGGACCAAGGAAATCCTTGCAACCAAAGCAAACTGCTAGAGACTCGGATGATTCTAAGAGACTTTCTACCCAAACTCACCCAGACTAAAGCTTCTGTATGTGCTGTGTATAAGAACAACTGGACAAAGGTGTTTTAATAGTTACTTGGTTAGGTGACAACAAACTGGCCATATCACACATCATGTGTGATGTGTGTGTGTGTGTGTGACATCACTATGATCAAGTAACGTGGCAAAACAGCCAATTCTGATGCCCACATGTGACTGCCCGTTCTGCCCACAGGTCCTTCATAACTGCACATGAACATGAAAAGTTAACTGAATTTTTTTTTTATTTTTAAGGCCGTATCAAAATGGCTGCATCATACTAAACAATTTGATGTAGTTGCTTTAAATTGGGGTTGATTAACCTTTTACTGTAAAGGGCACGATACTAAACATTTTAAGTTTTGCAACTGATACAATCTGTCTCTGCGGCCGTAGTGCAAAAGCTACCAGACACATTATGCAAATGAGTGTAGCTGCATGCCAATAAAACTTTATTTACAGAAAACACACGGCAGGCCAGACCTTGCTCCTGAGCCATAATCTCCTGATCCCTGTAACACGGGTAGGAACAGAGTTATAAAAAATCACTAACATATATCGCACAGCGTATAAAGGAAAGAATCTCTGTAATTCACATGACAAAGGGTTACTCTTTCTAATACAGAGAGCTTCTAGAACTTCAAAAAAGACCAGCAATCCAGAAAAACAGGCAGAGGAACAAACAGTTCATAGAAAAATATAAATGGTACTTACACTATGAAAAAGAAAAAGCTCAATTTCACACATAAAGAAAGATAAATTAATTTGGAAGATACTGCCAGATTTCCATTAGGGGCTGTACCATTTACATTACTGCCAGCCATGAATGTATGTGTATATATATATATATGAGTAATGGTTCTCTGTAGCTTCACAGACAGAATAAATTACCCAATGTTTGGATTTTCTGCCAAACCAGGGAGGGAGACATGCTATCTCAATACAGCTGCAGAGATAAATTGATCCTTTGACTCAAAATCTCATTTTGGGACTTCCCTCCCTAGATGCACTTCTGTCCACAGGGTATTTATGACAGATGGCGTGGTACACGACCCCAGCGTCTAGTCACAAGGAACTGGTGAAGTGAATCACAGTCTGTCCCCACAAGGGAGTACCAGGCAGCAACAGAGAACTGGAACAGTCCGCAGGTGCTGGCCGGCAAGGAGACGAGCACTGAGAGAGGACAGCTGCTGCGGAACAGAGCACTGTTCCTAGGTAGAAGGATATTTGTATTTGGCAGCATTTCCACCAAAAAGCACTAGAGGAACAGATTATTTTAAAACTGGTTACCTACAGAGATGGGAGTGGAAGGGAGTGCATTACTCAGTGGATTTCTTTTCACATCATTTCCATTTTTTTAAAAAGATTTTATTTATTTATTTATTTGTCAGAGAGAGCGCACAAGCAGGCAGAGAGGCAGGCAGAGAGAGAGAGAGAGAGAGAGAGAGAGAGAGAGAGAAGCAGACTCCCTGCTTAGCAAGGAGCCTAACATGGGACTTGACCCCAGGACGCTGGGATCATGACCTGAGCCGAAGGCAGCAGCTTAACCGACTGCGCCACCCAGGCGTCCCATGTCATTTCCATTTTAACTGTGTACATGTACCACCCGCCCAAGAATTCTAGATTAAAATGGGAGGAGGGAGACACCATTTACAGTAGGAGCAGAAAGCAGAAAGCGACCTGGAAAAAGCTTTACGATGTTCCTGAAAGACAGACAACTAGAAGAACTGGGCAGTACAGCAGATTATTTGCAAAAGGGGCCACAATAAATCCTCCTCGCCCTGCTGGGACACCACTTCTGCCACGTGACTTCCATTCCTCCAGCACGTGAGGAAGTAAAGGCTATTTACCACCTCTTGACTCTGGTCTTGTTCATGTGCTTGCCTTGGCCAACAGAGTAACAACAAATATGACAGAAGAAGGCATGACAAGCACTTGCCCACGGAGCCTTGCCCGCCTCAGTGACCGCACCCAGTCCGGGCTGGCCTCTGCAGATGGGGCCATCCCACCCCGGCCAGCCCAGCGGCCCCGAGGAGAGCCCAGTGCTGTGGGGGGGGCCGCTCAGAGCTTCTCCAGCCTCAGCCAGGCTTTCCAAATTACTGGACCCACCCACCACCTACCCACAGAACTAAAGAAAAAAATTCTGTCTCTGTTGTCTTAAGTTACTGAGTTTGGGGGGAGGGGTGTACTTTCTTATGCAACAAAAATTTAACACATACAGGAACCCTCTCATGTTTTTAGATGAGAAGCCCCAGGATTAGCGAGATAGCAACTCCAATTTGTTCACTGATTTTAATAAAAATGTGAACAGATTTTTTCCCCCTGAAACAGAACAAGCTGATCCTAACATTTGTTCGGCCATATAAATACACTAGAAAAAAAAAAAATCAGCAAGAAAACAAGCAGAGACTAGAAAAAGTAGAAAGTCCACAACTAGTCCCAAAGACATGTATAACAGTGCTTATGCAGTAGTATAACAAAGTACTATGAGGATATTATACTGTTACACAGTAACAAATAGATCTCTCTCAAAAAACCAAAGTGGGGCGCCTGGGTGGCTCTGTAGGTTAAAGCCTCTGCCTTGGGCTCTGGTCATGATCTCAGCAGGGAGCCTGCTTCCCCCTCTCTCTCTGCCTGCCTCTCTGCCTACTTGTGATCTGTCAAATAAATAGATAAAATCTTTAAGAAAAAAAACCCAAAAAACAAAAACAAAAAAAACAAACCAAAGTGAATCCCTACCTCATGCCTTATCCCAATATAAATTCCAAGATGGACCAAATACTTACACGAAGGGGAGGGAAGGAGGAATCCCAGAGCAAGTGCCCAGAATACAATTTTCAAATAGCATTTTTCATTAAAAGGAATCAGATTTACATAAAGAAATGGCTGATTTCAGGTTTTAAAGAGAAAAAACAAATAAACAGGAACAAAACCCATAACAATATACAAAGATGGGCCTGGAACATCTTTTCCTACCCGTTATCAAAGACACTAGCAAAACCTGCTACGACCTAATCAAAAGTACACAAAGCTCCAACTCGCAAAGGAGCTTGCTGTCCAAATAAGGGACAGTACGAGCCACAGTAGGGACAAGGCCTGCGGTATATTTATTTAAATATATTTAATTAATATTTATATTTATTTAAATATGTGAGCTCAAAATGATAAAAATAATTGGTCACCATTATAGAATATAGGGAACCAAGGCATTTTGAAAACTGGTAAATACAGGTGAAAAAAACGAGGCATTTATCCTGCCCCTCTTTTACAAACTGTAGCATTAACTGATCAAGTAACAGATAGGAAGTTTCCCTCTATAAAAACAATCCAGCTAATGCAAAATGGTGCAGCCACTATGGAAATCAATGTGGAGATTTTCTTTTTGGGGGATGGGGGGATGCGCAGAATGTCTTACACTATTAAAACCTGAACTACCATATGTTCCAATAATTCTACTTCTGGGTATTTATCCAAAAGAACTGGAATCTGGATCTCAAAGAACTATCAGCACTCCCACATTCACTATAGCATTACTGATAATAGCCAAAGTACAGAAACAACCTAAATGTCCTTTGACAGATGAATGGGTGAGGAAAATGTGATATACATACATATATGATGGTGCTTTATTCAGCTTTGGAAAGGAAGGAAATGATTTTTTTGAAAAAGATTTTATTTATTTATTTGAGAGAGATAGAGAGAGCATGAGAGGGGAGAGGGTCAGAGGGAGAAGCAGACTCCCTGCTAAGCAGGGAGTCCGATGTGGGACTAGATTCAGTGACTCCAGGATCATGACCTGAGCTGAAGGCAGTTGCTTAACCAACTGAGCCACCCAGGTGCCCGAAAGGAAGGAAATTTTGCAACATGCATAAATGTGGATGAAACTTGAGGACAAGTAATAAACGAAATAAATGAAAAAGGAATAACAGAACTAGAACTGCCAGTACTGCCAGTTACGAAATATACTTGAAAAAGCAATTTATGTCTTACTGCCGCTCTAAATCCTCATACCAACTTATAGGAAATATACAGGAATATATTCAACTGTGCGATGAGGATGTGGTAAGAAAATCCAGGTGTAGGAAGTTGCAGAATCCATTTTCTCTAACAAATCTCAAAGACAAAAGCAAGCCTGTCGGGGGAGGGGATGGAATAGGGGAACCCATAAATTACGAGATTCACGAGACTGATCCCCAATATACACAGACTTTATTTAGATTCAGAGTCCAACAAAATGCAAAAAGATTATGATATGGCAACCAAAAAGCTGACCACTCAAGAGGTATGTGATATTTAGAAGTATTCAATTTTTAGCTATCAACATGGTATTGTGGGTATATTTTTATTTTTGTTTTTTTTTTTTTTAAAATCATTGTTTTAGAAGATTCATTTATGGAGAGAAAGAGAGGAAGGGAGTGTGGGGCGCATGTGCACAGGGAAGAGGGAGAAAGCTGCGCAGACTCCATGTCGAGCGAGGAGCCAGACGTGGGGCTCGATCTCACAACCCAGAGATCACAACCCGAGGGGAAATCAAGTCTGAGACCTAACGGACTGCCCCACCCAGGCACCCCTGTGGTTATACTTTTAAAGGACTATCCATCTTTAGAAACAGATTCTAAAATATTTATGGACGAAGTGATAAAAGATCTGGGATTTCTTCAGAAACTGTGTAAAAGCAGGGAAATGGATGCAGCCTGGACGGTACGAGATGAGCGGACAGTGAAGCTAGGGAATGGGCACTTTGGCCTCATTACACTATTCTCTGTTCTTGAGTATGTTTGACCTTCTCCGTAACAGAAAAGGCTTTTCAGGAAACTGTAAAAAGTACTGAATGAAATTTTAGGAGAATTTGAAAAAGAACCCTGCGGTAGAGGTAGACTTCTATGTGAAACACAAATCCTTAAGTCTTCCAAATTTGGCAGGGAGGGAGACATTTCTCTTCGCCCAAGTAAAACATACCTGCCTTGCCTGGCAAAAGCCAATATAAATAAGATAAAAACTAAATGACAAACGGGGAGAAGAATATTTGCAATTCCTATCACAGACTAAAGGGTAGTTCCCCTACTCTCCAGAGGGCACCTCTAAGTCAGTTAAAAAAAGGATGGCTCTAAAAAATGTAAAACCTTGGGCGCCTGGGTGGCTCAGTGGGTTAAGCTGCTGCCTTCAGCTCAGGTCATGTTCTCAGAGTCCTGGGATAGAGTCCCGCATCGGGCTCTCTGCTCAGCAGAGAGTCTGCTTCCCTCTCTCTCTATCTGCCTGCCTCTCCATCTACTTGTGATTTCTCTCTGTCAAATAAATAAATAAAATCTTAAAAAAAATAAAAATAAAAATAAAAAATGTAAAACCTCACTTACAAAACTAAACAATATTATTTTTCACTAATCAGCATGGCTGGGAAACAAAAATGAAACTCCTAAAATGAAACTCCTAACAGCATCACGGTGATGAAGGCGTAGGTCCAGGGAAGCAGGTTACTCCTATCCCCCCGGACGGAAGCAGAGGCAGCGCTCGGCATGTCCTCAAAATTAACACACACAACCTCTCTTACTCAGAAATTCCCCTTCTAGGAATTTATCCTCGTAGTCACCACCGCGCAGTTCACAGCAGCGAGTGTCCCAGCACAGTCAAAAGGAGCACCCGCTAGGTCAGGAAAGAACCAGCGGTGCAATTATCTCTAATGAATATGTTAAATACAAAAATAAAGCAAGTGTACCATTTGTGTGAGAGAGGGGGAGATGCCCCTGCTTGTCTGTGCACGGAGTATCTCTGGACGGACAGAACGAACTGGTAACACTGCCCCCAAGGAGAGAGGCTGGCGGGCTGGGGGAGGAGACAGACAGGAGGGGATCTCCAGCCTCATCTCCTCTGCACCTCTTAGCGGGTGGTTATTGTTGTTTATTTAACATAAAGCTATTGCCTGGTCAACAAAATTAAAAATGGAAAGCACTGCTCTGTACCTCCCCCTAGAAGGCTCAGAATGCTGCTGAAAATCCCAGGGTCCAGGAAGGAAGACTTCCTTGGTTGTAACAAACGCAAAAGGCTCCAAAGTGCAATTGAGGAGAGGACTGGCTACATCTTCCTGGAGCTCTGTCTGAGTCCAGTTACTTTCACCCCACAAAGATATATACATAATACATTTTACAAAGCAGTACAATGAAGTTTAAAAAACGAAAAGTTCAAAAATCTCCTCCTGCTCCTGAAAGGGCACAAAGTGCTAACAGAGGTGAAAGGAGCCTTCAAAGACGTCATGCATTTGGACACGTGTTTGCACACGTGAGAACCAACTAGCACCACAGTACCTACGTTCCTCTACGCTCCATGTTTTATTTAATCTTGGGGCTGTTCGTACTGGCACATCTACCTTGTCCCCTAGGGCAGCTGCAAGGTTACTAACCCACTCGGCAACCTCCAGGGCAAGGCATATGAGAGCTGACCTAGCTGTGGTTAGGAAGGTAACTTCACCCCACCCCGAATTAAGTTTTATTGTTTTCCTGATTGTTAAAGGTCACGTGCCTTATAGCAATAAAGGGACAGAAAAGTATAAAAGAAAGCTGTACCCCAAATTCCAAAGATGACTGGGAAACTCACACACTCCCAGGAACAGGGTCTGTGCCCCCCTCCCCTGGGACCCCAGCACCGTGTTGAGAATGTTCTCATTCCCCCCCACAAAACGGAGAGGAAACGCAGTCACTGACACCACCACGGTGATGAGTGGACTTTGGAACCAGGCCACGCAGGGACAACTCCCTACTCTACCATTTCAACAGCTTTCTGAACTTGGCCAAATTCCGTCCAGTCTGCCTCAAATTCCTCCAGAATAAGTTAAGGATAACAGCATATGCCTCGTGACACGAATGATAAATGAAGTCATAAATGCAAAGTGCTTAGAATAGTGACTGGTACCAAGGGCCCAATAAATGCCAGTTATTGTGACCTTTGGGTTTTTTGAACATTATACACACATTCTGTATTGGGCTAAAAGTTGTTGCGTAACTGTGTCCTCTTTCCAGCCCACCAAGTATTCTGAACTAGACTTGGGCTTCAAGACAGAGCTGAGTACCAGGTTCCTTACTCCCACAAAAGGTCCTTCTGTCATCTGTTATGTCACCAGGTGTTGCGAGGACCAGCCCCACCTCCCGGCACAACACATGCCGCCCCCTCACCCCATGTCTCCACAGTACCACATGCAGGTAGGGATATTAGGGCAATGCTGAGGATGGTCAACCCTGATCATTTGCAAAAATAATAGAATAATGAAAAATTAATAAGAAAACCAATTCTAAAATAAACTGGCAAAGGACAATAGTTTCTCTGTAAATAACTTGATAAAAATACAACTGGGAGGGTATTCCCAAAAGTCACAAAAACCAAATTACAAAGCACAAGAGAGAGAAGGACAGGAATGAAGAACCTTAGGGAAGAAAGTCCCATCAGTGAATCACATCATGTACCTGAGAAAAAGGCATGACACCATCAAGATGTCAGTCTACATGAACACTGTGGTTTCATCCAAAATCCCAAGGGGATATTTGGGGAGAAATTACAAATAAACTCACCCTAAACACACTGTGATCCCTTTACAAACAGCACCCGAAACACACTATGACTTCAGAAATACAGAGTGACAACACTTTGTTTTCAGCATTTTAAAGCCACAAACAAAAAGCAAGGACCATGTTTAAGTCTGTCAACATTTCATCTGGCTCTTTAACACAAATTCAGCACAGTTTCCAAAAGGGCACAAGTACCTTGATATATTTATTTTCCCCATGAGAGTAAATACTTAGTTCAGATTAAACTGTCCTGTAAGATAAACTCCTATTTCAGCTGTTAGCCGCTTCTATCCAGTGCACGTACTACTTACTTAGCCCTTTACTGTACTGATTACTTTGTGCTAAGACTCCAACAATCCCACTTGGGAAAAAAATCCATTATCTCATGAAAGTTAAGAGAAAAAGTCATCACAAAGGAATCTGTCAAAATATTGTACTATTTTCCATGCCTTCAGTTCCTCAGTGAACTGAAATTTCCCCTAAAATCAGTATTTCTTAATACAAAGACTCCCAGAGGGCTCGCTTGTGCGCCAGGGAAAGGTCCAGGTGAGGGTCGATCTGAGCTAACGTGCAGCGTTCCCGGTCATTGGAGACCTGAAGGGAGACGCTGCAGGTAACCCTGGAGACACTGCGTCAAAGCAAGGTGGTAGAAATTATCAGTCGTGTGCCCTAGAACTTCAGCATCATTTCCCTGGGATAACCTGCATCCACTGAGGGCCGCAGAAGGATTCAACTACTGAAAGTGAAATGAAAGAGGCTAAAGTACAGACCAAATAAAATACAGAAGAACAAGACTAGTCCATTAAATGATTAAGTCACACACCAAATTTTAGCAGTTAAAATAACAAAATTAATCAAAATCAAGGAGAAGGCCACAGTGGAGTGACAGGTACTCAACTTTCCATCTTACCATATACAGCTAGAAAACTGGTCAAAACACATGAAACAACAGTTTCCAGATGTTGAGCAACAGGGCAGCAGGGGACAGTGAACTGTGCGAGAAGGGAAGCCGATGGGGTGAACCCCAGGACGCCTCCAGCTTTCTGCCTAGAGGAACCTTCTGACCCAAACACTATGGGAAGAGTCCAAGAGAAGAACCCCAGGCAGAAAACACAGTCCTGCGAAGGTGAAGGCCCACCAAGACCAGAATTCTGGGAGGCTCAGCAACTGAGGACAGACTCTGAAAGCCACTACTCCGAGAAAAAGCTGCAGAGAGCCGCAGAGAGGTGTCCTGGGGCCTGCAGATGAATACTAAGTGGCACGCAACAGGGTAAAGTCTTTAAGACCAAGCACACAACAACTACAGGGGAGCTGTGGGCTGAGAAAATGCTCAGAGGTCAGGCAGAGCTGGGGGCTGCAAGGAGCTGTCGGGGGAGGGGGGGGCGGGTAGCTTCACTGAACGCACCCAAAGCATTCACTGTAGAGACCCCAACAGGGCTAGGGGGGCTCAAATCACCTTAGGAAAAAATTACTCTGGACGAAACTGAAAGAACTGGACTAATTGATAAGTAACTCGAGTGCCTACCAAACACACCTGGACACTCTTTAAAGGGAGAACACACAATCCAGACACTCAGCAACACGCCAACACAATGTCCATGATCCAATAAAAAAATCAATAGACAAGCCAAGAAAGAGAAAAATGTGACCTAGGACAAAAACATCAGTCACCAGAAACACATCAGGAAATGACAGACATAATAAAATTGGCAGACACTTTAGAACAGCTACTATAAATATGTTTAAGGACTTAAAGGAACATATGATTATAATGAGAAAAATGGATGTTATAAAAAAAGATCCAAATGGAATGACTACAGGTGTAAAATGCAATTTCTGAAAAATAAAAATTTATCGCATGGGCTCGACAGATAATTAGACATTCCGGAAGAAAAGATCAGTGAACTTGAAGAAACAGCAATAGGATGAAAAGAGGCTCTAAAACACGGGTAGAGCCTTCGTGGCCCGTGAGACAGCCCCACACAGTCTAACACACATGTGACTGGAACCCCAGAGAGGCAGCAAGGTATATGGAAATTTCTGAAGAAGTAATGGCAAAAAACTCTCCAAATTTGATGAAAATGATAACCTGCAAATTCAAGGACCCGAGTAAATCCCACAAACACACACACACATTCACACACACAGAACCACAGAAAGAGACATTATAATCAAATCAAAGAACATCAGCAATGAAGAGGAAGGTCCTAAAAGCAACCACAGCAAAAAAAGAGATACATGACCTACAACGGGACAGAGAGCAACCGAAGACTTCCCCCCAGAAACAACACAAGTCAACATCCATCTCCCAAGTGCTGAAAAATAACAAAGACTATCAACCTGGAATTCTGTATATAGCAAAAACTGGTGAAATACAGCTATTTTCAGACAAACAAAAGCTGAGAGAATTTATACCACAAATTGACACTGCTAGAAATCTTAAGGGAAGCTCTTCCGCAGAAGGAGAATGACACTGGATAGAAACCTGAATGCACATGTGTTCGTGCACGCGCACACCTCCCCCTCATCAGAAATGGTAAATATGTGGGTCATGTAAAAAAAATTATCATTGGGGCGCCTGGGTGGCTCAGTGGGTTAAGCCTCTGTCTTCGGCTCAGGTCATGATCCCAGGGTCCTGGGATCAAGCCCCACATCGGGCTCTCTGCTCAGCAGGGAGCCTGCTTCCTCCTCTCTCTCTGCCTGCCTCTCTGCCTACTTGTGATCTCTCTCTTGCTCTGCTGAATAAAAAAATAAAATCTTAAAAAAAAAAAATTCATTGTTTACTTTCCCTAAAAGATAACTGACTTTTAAAAGACGACTGACTTATTTTAAGATTTCTTTATTTGAGAGAGACAGAGAGAGAGGAAGTGGGGCGAGAGGCAGAGGGAGAGAATCCCCAGAATCCCCACCGAGTGCGGAGGCCACCACGGCTTGATCCCAAGACCCACAGGGTCACAACGTGAGCCGAAACTAAGGGTGGGATGTGTACCCGACGGAGCCGCCCAGAGGTGCTGACCTTTAAACCAAGAACAATGCCAGTGTATTGGGGGTTTACAGTATCAAGAAATACAACGTCCCAGACAACCAGATAAGGGACAGGAGGGAGGCGTGGGAGTACCCCGCGACCGCATTCCTCTATGTGACACCAGATGGTGGAGTCAGAGCGTGTAAGGCACAGGTGCATACTTCAAGCCTGGAAGCAATCAGAGGAAGAAAGGAAAAAAAGGAGAAAAAGAAACATGTATGAATAAACAGCTAATAAGCCAACGATAAAGATAAAAAGGAGATTTAAAGATTAAATAATCTTTAAAAGGAAAAGAAGAAATGGAAACAAAAGGTACATGTAGCAAATGAAGAAACAGCAAGACGGTGCACGTGAGTTACAGCAAGGCAATCATCACACAGAATGTGAGGGGTCCCAACTCGGATTATGAGACACCGTCGACTGATAACAGAGCAAGACCCAGACGACATGCTGGCTACAGACAGAACTGCCTGGAAGCCAATGGAACAGAAGACCGAGGAGTAAAAGAACGAAGCTGCAAACAGAGGCCCTCGCTGCTGTGGGGCCCCAGCTCGCATCAGGATGCAGGCGAGGGAGAGGCAGAAGTGGATGCAGAAGTGGATGCAGACGGCCTGCCAGGACAGAATCCCTCCACCAGCCGGGAAGGCCGGGAAGCCGCATCAGACACGCGCCCGATCCCACCAGAGCTCCGGATCCACACACACCTGGGGCACCGGACGCGGGCTGTGCGTGGAAGCAGCAGGCAGGCAGGGGTCCCTGCAGAAGGGCTACGCGACACGGGTAAGGTGAGCAGGGAGGAGGGAAGGGGGACACCAGGGCCCCCCTTCTCTGAAGATAATCGGTCCTGCGTAAAGGCCAATCTGACAAAACATACTTCAGAATGTCGTAATAAATAGGGGACAACTTCCGCTCCCTAGAAGCTAGAATATCAGGTCCTGGATCCACCCTCCCATCTTTCCCAGCTCAGACACGGAACAGAGTAAGTGAAGCAGCAGTTTTCAGGCCGTGGACAACAGGGAGCCCAGGACAGTGCTCTCTGAGAGGCAAGACAAGATGAAGCGGCCACGGGGACTGCAGGCCACAGGCTGGAAGGAAGCCCGGGCAAAGCCTGTCATCTCTGCACTGAGGACGCGAAGACAGCACTGGGGGAGGGTGGGTGGCAAAGAGGGAGCGGAAACAGCTGCACAGAGACTGTGCTCTGGAGATCTGCAGAGGCGCCCTTCCTCTGAGTCTCCCGCGGAGACTGGTCAGCACGTGCACCGAGAAAACCGCCCAAACAAGGAAGAACCACAGAAGTGAACCATCTCCGAAGTTCGCTCTGGGGGGACACAACGAGGGTTCCCACCGGCCATAGTGGAAAAGGCTTGTGACATAGGACGCTGGATAATTATTCAGACAGGTATCCCCCCCGCGGTGGGGAGAAAAGCCCCCGAGAGGCTACCCTCATCCCAACCTGCAAAACTTACAGCAAGCGGCAGAGGGTCCAACTGTTTCCAAGGAACTTCACTCTATTCTGGAGAACGGCTCAAGAAAGTTTTGAAAAACAGGCAATTATCTAGCACCCACCAAGGTAAAATTCACCAAGTCTGGCGTCCCACCAAAAATTACCAAGCAGGAAACTAGACCCCAACGAAGAGAGGAAATCGATGGAAATCAACAAGTTCCATCATCTGTGACTCAGCTAACATTAAGCATTAAATCAGTTATTGCAACAGATACACATTAAAACTAAACATTAGGGGCACCTGGGTGGCTCAGTGGGTTAAGCCTCTGCCTTCAGCTCAGGTCATGATCTCAGGGTTCTGAGATCGAGTCCCCACATCGGGCTCTCTGCTCGGCAGGGAGCCTGCTTCCTCCTCTCTCTCTCTCTGCTTGCCTCTCTGCCTACTTGTGATTTCTGTCAAATAAATAAAATCTTTAAAAAAAAAAAAACTAAACATTAATTTCACATTATCTGAACACTGCTACAGCAATTATTCACAACAGCCAAATCAAGTGTCCATCAACAAGTGAGGAAACCAGCACGGCGGACTATTCAGCCACACAAAGGAATGACAGTCTTAGACACGGATGAACTTAGAAGACGTCATGCCAAGTGAAGGAAGCCAGATAGCAAAGGACGAGAATCGCCGGACTCTACTTCCAAGGGGCACCTCGAACAGGCAAATGTGGAAACACAGAAAAGAGCACAGGGGTTACCCCGGGCTGGGAGGGGAGAGGCTGAGCTACTGGTCAGTTCCAGTGCGGAGTTCCCACTCGGAAATTACTGACGGTTATGCAACACTGGGACTGTACTGAGGCCACTGAATCACACACTTAAAAATGGTTAAAATGGTAAATTTTATGGATATTTTACCCCAACTTTGGAGCCTGCAATAAAAATGTACAATTTGGGGGGGAGGGAAACACATGGCCCCCTAATCGCACTTTTCTTCCTTCTGCGGATTAATCTTCTGTAGCTGACGGTTGGTGCTAGAGGCACATTCACGGCCGGCGGCTAGCACTGCTGGGACTGGAAAAGTCACAGAAACAAAGTCAGGCTCCCAGAGAGGTGGACAGAAGCCTTAAAGCAGAGTAAAATACTTTCCATACTTTCACCAAGCACTGTAAAGCAGATGTGATAAGCTTCGCTGTCGATGTCTGCTACAGTGCCTCTGTGGGAGCCACCGGTAAGCCCCGAGCCTGGGCTCCAACCTCAGAAGACAGAAGACAAAGAAAGGAAGGAAGAATTATGAGAGGCTGGGAGAAAACTCCCTGGGGGGGGGGGGGGGTTCCTGGAGGGTTCAGTCAGTTGAAGGTCTGACTCTTGATTTTGGCTCAGGTCCTGGTCTCAGGGTCCTGGGATCAAGCCTTGAGTTGGGCTCTGTGCTCAGTGGGCAGCCAGCTTAGAAGTCTCTCCCCCTTTCTGTCCCTCCCTCTCAAATAAATAAAGTATGTATTTTTTTAAAGATTTACCTATTTGACAGAGAGAGAGCAGAAGCAGAGGGAGAGGGGAAGCCGACTCTCCAGTGAGCAGGGAGCCCAAGGCGGGACTGGATCCCAGGATGCCCACTGGGATCTTGACCTGAACCAAAGGCAGATACTTCACCAACTGAGCCACTCAGGTGCCCAATAAAATAAAATTAAAAAAAAAAAAGTCTCTTAGGGAACTACAGCAATCATCTGCACCGGACCCCCAGGCCCACCGGGACAACGCTCCCCAAGTTCCGCTTTCCAGCCCCTCTCCCATCTCCAAGTCTCCTTTGACCAATGCTTCTCTTAGTCTAGGGAATGACAATTTTAAGAAGAGCGGTCCATGTTCAGGGCATCTGCTGCACCTGCTCCTTGCTCTTCAAGCCTGGGAGGCAAGCTTTGCCAGCTGGTGCCCCTGGCATGGCTCTGGCCGAGGACACTGGCAACCTTCGAACCCCCTGTGCCCTCCTCTCTGCGGGCCTCCTGGCTACACTTGACTCTGCTGTCTACTCCTTCCTTCCCCAAACTTCCTTCTCCCTCTGGCTTTGCACACGTGCCTGCTACTTCCTCTCTTTCTGCTGCCTGTCCTCTCTCTGACTCCCTTTGGAGCCAAGCCCCCCGTAAATGTGTGTGCTCCTCCAGCCCCGTGCTCTCCTTACCCTATACCCACCCCGACAATGTCATCTGCCATCCGTTTACTGATGAAGCCCAAATGTGCACTGACCTTCCCTCTTGCTTTACCTAAGTCCCATTCACCTCTCGGGTCCCAGCTTAGACTCCACCTATGGGAAGCGCCCTCAGATCTCCGAGGTCTATTACGCACCCCTCCTGCGGACCGCTGCTGGGCCTAGGAGTGCCTCCCCATCCCTGTATTTATACCGCACTTTTTGCTGATTAACTTATCCGGATCCTCTACTACATTGCCAGTTCCTTCTCTATCTCGTTTGGCAGGACGCCTGATGGCAGTCACTCAAACACATGCGGGATGGATGAGTTAGTAATCCATTCACCACACAGCACAGCAGCCACCACCTCACAGGTGTTCAGGTGCTCGAGCTAATGAATTCTCTGCCATTTCCAAAAAAATCCAATCGCCCTCTTTCAGTGATGAGATTACAGGGGTGCGCTTTTCTTGAGATGAAAAACTTCATTAGTCCAGGTTTACTGACTCAGCTCCAAGAACCAAAACCAATCCTTGACCAGGCAATCATAAATCCCTCAAGTATATACATGAAACATTACCTTGCAAAATGTCAACGCTTAGCCCTGTCACTTCTTAATGACTTTCCCAAGACTCTACCACAGTTTTGGTGAAGAATTTCCCCCCAGATCCTAGCCTTCCAGCTTAATGCCATCAGTGGCAATTCTCCGGGGACACAGGGCAATCACTGGAACCGATGGCGGACAACCAGACTGAAGCCAGACAGTGGACAGGCGTTCCTGTGGTCATCAAACGTCGCAGGCGGTCACCACTGCTGGCCCCGTTCAGGGAGATACAGTGGTGAAAAGCGTGACGCCACATCTGCCCTCAGGGCCTGTTAGCAGAGACAACCACTCAATACACAGGCCAACGCCAGCTGGTGGTAAGGACAAGGAGAGAAGATGGGACCGAGTCACGGGCTGGTGGAGGGCTACTTTAAGGGGTCCGGGGAAGGTCACTTTGAGAGCAAAAGAATGAGGGAGCCGGCTTGTGACGAAGCAGGATGGAGGAGGACGTAAAGGCGGGGTAGGGCAGGAAGGCGACCTGCGCGCTAACACCCCAGCGAAGGGCTATTCCTGCCAAGTGGAAACACACCAGAGGGCAAGTAACACAAACGTACGTTTACAAAAGTTTTTAAAATCAACACCTTAGGGAAGCCTGGGTGGCTCAGTGGGTTAAGCCGCTGCCTTCAGCTCAGGTCATGGTCTCAGGGTTCTGGGATCAAGCCCCGCATCGGGCTCTCTGCTCGGCAGGGAGCCTGCTTCCTCCTCTCTCTCTCTGTCTGCCTCTCTGCCTACTTGTGATCTCTCTGTCAAATAAATAAGTAAGATCTTAAAAAAAAAGCCACCTTATTTTAGCACGACTTCCTTGACATGTCTATGCAAAAAAATAAAACACAAACCAAAAAACAAAATAAAAACCCAAAAGACAAAAAACCCACAAGCATTCAGGAGGGAAAAGGGGGATACCATGTATATAACCTACAAATAAAACATACCTAAGAGCAGATTAGAGAAATCAAGCAGGACTGAACCAGAACGGAAGACGCAGGGCCACCAGCCACATCGCTCCCGGCTCCTTCCTGGGCCCGGGCACAGATCACGACTGTCCCAGCAGAGCCTGTGTGTGGCCTCTGTCCTCAGCAATGCCCTCCCAGCTCCCTCCTGCCTGCCCTCTATGTCTGCAAAGCTCATCAAAATGGATGGAATTTTTAAAATATCTATATTTCATGGTCCTTCTTTGGTAAGTATTACATATTTTCCTGGTTTCAAAAAGATTACCCTGCAAGTATAACTCATCAAAGAAAGTCTTTTTTTAACACCGGGTCCTCATCATAGCCATGATTATTGTATAAAGTAAAAGACACCGAATACTGAGCTCCTAGGCCTCAGCTTTCAAACATAAAAAACGATAGGGTTAGACTAGATGACCTGCAAGTCCCTTTGGGCCTATTTGAAGAATTTCAGTGAAATATTTTATACTGGCAGGCTCTCGTGCATCCGCGCCGGCCAGGCAGGGGTCCGGATCCACAACAGCTACTGGGAGCTCCGTTCCCTGGAACGCGGCGTCCAGCCCGACGGTCAGATGCCAAGTGACAAGCCCACTGGGGGAGGAGAGGACGCCTTCGACGCGGTCTTCAGTGAGACGTCTGGGGGCTGGCGAGCAGCTTTGCGGGCAGCATCTGTAGACCCGGGACCCACGGTCAGTGATGAAGTTCGCACGGCGCCTGCCGCCAGCTCTTCCGCCCCGCGCAGCTCATCACAGGCAGGAAGATGCTGCCGGTAATGACACCATCGGCAAGGACATCGCTGACCTTGTCTTGGAAACTGGCCGGCCAGTGCACAGGTTTTCGGGGCTCCCTGGTTTTCCACGGCTTTGGAAGGGGGACTGGTTCCAGGTTCGCCTCCCTGCTGACAGGAGGTCTGTCGCTCACAGCGAGCGGTCCATGCCAGAGGTCTCCGTGTGCCCACCACCCCAGCCCGGGTCCCCCCAGCTGCAGCTGCGCCCCACGACCCCGCCCTCACCACCCACCCCACCCTGGAGCGCTCGGACTTGCCTTCAGGGTGGCCAGCGAGCCCATCTCTGACATGTGGAAACCCCCACACTGAACGCCGACCCTACACTGACCTGAACAGGCTGAAAGGTCAAGCTGTGTCCTCCGTCACCGCCCCCCTCAGAGCACCCGGGGCCCAGAATTCCAGACCAGCCTGGTGCCCCAGCCCCGCACACGCTTCCCTCTCGTCACAGACTCTGTCATCTCTGAGAAAGCCTCCCACGGACAGCTTTCCAGCAGCGCTCACCGGTGTGCAGGCCGAGCCAGCTGGAGGGGGACACGGGACCCTCCGCGTGGCAAAGACACAGCCCGCTCCCTGCTGTACTGTGGCGGCACGGTTCCCGAGGATGTTGGCGTGGTCACTGCCACCGTCAAGGCCATCTTAGAGCCCCATCCAGTTTGTGGACCAGGGCCTTGCTGGCTTCAAAGGCAGCGTAATTACCAGGCCCCACTGGGGGACCTGGTGGAGACCTGGGCGAAGCCCGGCGAGCTATGAGCCGGCGAGCACGGCCATCGCTGAGACCTGGGCTCGCGGCGACCCAAGTATCACCCGATGGACGCCACGTGGGCCTTTGTTCACTGGTATGTGGGGGAGGGCATGGGGGAAGGAGGGTTTTCTGGGGCCTGAGAGGACATGGATGCCGCTGAGAAGGACCGTGAAGAGGACGGTGTGCGTTGCTGCAGGGGAGGGTGAGGAAGGAGGGATACTGAGCTCTGCCCTGTGCTCTCCAGTTAATCTGTCTGTAGCAGGGCACACTCTCATGTACAACTACCGACCTTTCCTCGTATACGATTACAATATACAATCATAAATATTCTCATATACAAGTACCGTCCATTACTCTGACAGGTTTGAATTAAGTATCCCCTGCCTTAAATGAGAAAAAAAATCTTTATATTAAAGTATTTCAAGAACACTACTATAGTTAAGTGAACTATACAGATCTTTAAAATTAAATGACTCAAAATGACACTTTTCCTTCAACACCACACACACACACACACACACACACACACACAGCCGGGTCACCCGAGGACTGTGGGTGTCTGCTCCCAGCTGCTACCTGGATGGACAGCAGCGCTCTGAACCAGGACTTATTTTTAACAGTGGTTCCTCTTGAGGACAATTTCTCTTCTAGATTTTTACAGCTAACAGAAAACCACAAAACTAGAGCAGGTTTTTACTGTATCACAAGGCTGAGGTAGTAAAATAAGACTGCCAGAGTTAGCAAAATAAAGCACAATGCCAAGAGTGAACTTGAAGTTTCTTAAGCCGAGAACAGAAGAACGAATCGCATGCAGTCACATGAAGCGATTTAGACTATGCAGCAACTGAGAGACAGGAAGACCGTGCAAGATTGAGCAGACAGGAAAGCTCCGTGTGGCCAGGTCCCAACAAGGCACTTCTACAAAGCATGACATGTACCCCTAAACAGATTTCTGCCAGCTTCCTCTTTCTCCTCTTCCCGTTGGTCCTTCCTGCAAATTAGTAACATGACCAAGAGGGAAAACCAAGTAGATGAGGAAAGGTCAGACGGACCAGCATCCCGAGGACTGAGGCAGTCACACATGTCCTTTATTTTCAAAACAGCCCTACAGGAGCAAATGACTGGGCTTCGCCAGAGGAACAGCGGCTCAAACCAATCACACACACTCAGTAGCTGGCCTTGAGGTCAAATGACCAGTAAGTGGAAGAAGTGCCATCCAGTCTCTACCCTGCACCCTCCGCGCTATCAGAGCTCCTGGTCTGACCTTCCTGCTGTGACCTTCCTGCTGTGACCTTCCGTCTCACTCCGCCACCTCCGCATGCTGCTGCAAAGCTCCCTTGATCACACAGGCATCACTCACACATCAAAAACTTCTAATGACACCCCATCACCTACGATCACGCTCGATTTCATTCCCTGGCATTCAAGATCCTTGATAATCTAAAAATCTCCGCGGCGCCCATGACTCTTTCTCACTCAGTAAGACACCTTCAGGATCCACGACATTCATGCCCTCTTCTTCCCTCTTCACTGGACCACGCCCCGCCCCATTTTGTTAAGGTTTTCGTCCCTCCCTCTTGTGAGTCAGGTGATGTGACCCCGTCTACCCTAGGGACTGATCTAGGCCAGGCCAGGGTCTCCTAGTGGTGACGCAACTTGTACTGGGGCAAGGGGAGGACGATTCTGCATAATCTCTGAGACCTTCGGGCACATCAGAAGTTTAACATGCCTGCACAGTTACAGACGAGGAACCCTAGCCTACAGTGACTGACTGGTGGCCTGCGCTCAAAGAGCAAGAAAGAGGTGAAGCCCGGATCTCCAGCCAGTGATGTCTGATGCAAAGCCTGGCCTTTCTGACACCCCCAAGGGACTCCTGGCTCCTACTCAAAATCATTTACTGAGTATCTACTCCTTACCACTCCACAAGGATACGCAAAGGAGCAAGGAAGAGTCATCATCTTCCAAGGCTAATGGGAAAGACACACAGTGTCTGCAGAAATGGTAACAATCAAGGTCCCTATACTTGTAAGGTCTCTAAATTTAAAGAGCTATACCGTTCTCATCTGCAAAACAGGAAAAGAAAATGGTCCTCCCTTACTTTAGTAAACTACATTCTGTTGTTTTTCAGGTAATTGCCTAAAACCATTTTCACTGAAAACGTCACAAAAGCACTTCTGATCATTGTTTAAAGCATGATACAGGCCTGCTGGGACAGGGATTTACTCAAGGCAGCTGGCCAAGGTAACAAGAGGAAGGGAGAAACACTGAATCCGGCATGTCCCATCAACTCTCCTCAAAGCCCATGGGTCCAGGAGAACCAGTCCAAGCCAAGCAGCCTCAGGAAACCAGCCACAAACGTCAACGACGAGAGGGTCATTCAGCCTGTACCTCCTAGGATCACCTTCCCGGATTCGCCCACGTGCTCTGCGCAAAACGCGCAGCCTGTGTAACTTTTGCATTTAGTGCGCTACTCCCTTTTATCCATACCGCAAGGGTTCTGAACCCTGTTTATGTAGTTGTACTGGTGGCTGCAGCTGAGCAACTGAAATATCATTGTCTTTCACACAAGACTGTGAGAAAGAAGTCATTGTTTCTAAGAAAATAAACTGAGTGTTTGGAGGAACCTTGACAAAAAGTAAGCTGCTAAAAAGTTTACTGTCAAAGTAAATATAGCTGAGACAACAGTTAAGACAAATGGGAAATCATCATTTTTAAAAATCTAGAATTCTGTATTTACAGTGCTTTGAAACTGTTTTTAAATTCTTAAAGCTCTTCACAAGAAACTAAAAATGGAAATCATTAGCAATGCATTCGGAGATTATACAAGATGGATTGCTTAGAACTCCAATCAGACCTTGGCTTTCTATCACAGGATTGGTAAATAATGGTATATTTATGGATTCTTAAGTTAAAATAAGATGGTATTTTCATTCAACACTTTCATCAATTGTTTAACCAACTACAGATATTACTTGGAGGTCACATTTGATGTAATAAATGTAATAAATGACTATATAATCCCATTTTTCCCTAATCTTACCATTCACCCATTGCTGGCACCACCTAAAACTGCACGGAAAGGCTTTCAAAGGGCCTTGTCTGCTGAGAACTCTGGTAAGGGCAGTGAATTGACTAGAGGAAAGAAATGCTCAGATTCTAAAACCTGTGGTATGTTTGCTGCAAACACCCTACCTACAGCCAAATCTGCTTCAATTCACACCAGCAGAGACACACAAATGCCATCAATAATCATTTTAACCATCGCCTAAGCATCTAGTTAACCAGATGGCAGGGTCTTTATCTTAATGCATATCAAGCCATATAAATACAGTGAATTATTAACTAATGAAAATGTTCACAAGCCTGCTTACCATCAGACTAGGTATTTCAAGATATTAAGGATTTATTCTCAATTTTTAAGTATGATAGGAATCATTGCTATATTTTTAAAAAGTCTTATTTGGGGAGGCTATATATACTGCAGCATTTTTAAAAAATATATTTTATTTATTTGAGAGAAAGAACAAGAGCAGGGGGAGAAGCAGAGGGAGAGGGACAAGCAGACTCCATGCTGAGTGTGGAGCCTGATGCAGGGCTCGATTCCATGACCCTGAGATCATAACCTGAGCTAAAATCAAGCTGGATTGAGCCACCCAGGTGCCTCTATACCGGAAATATTTATCATGAAATAACACATCTGGAATCTGCTTCAAAATAATAAAAGAAGGGGGAAATGGGAGAGGAAGTTCTGAGGAAAGAACCTGGTCAGGAGTTGGGAGCTGTTGAGGCTGGTGATGGGTATGTGCTGAGGGGGTTCACTGTATTAGTCTTCTTTTGTCTATGTTCGGAATTTTTATAAATAAAAAGTTAAAAATACTGCATCAGGCCAAACTGCTTAGACAAAATCCTAAAAATCACAGACATGAAGTTTTAAAGCATAAATAATATAAAACTTCCCTAATATATTTCATATCACCCCCCCGCCCCCGCAGAAGAATAATCACTCACGGAACCAGGAAAAGAATAAAGATTCATTGAATCTCAAAATCCTAAGCCAGGATGGTGCCATTTCTTCTAAGCTTGTGAGAACATTCTGACCCAATTCTCGGTGTTCCCGTTGGTTTCTTACACTACTGTTCTCAAAATTGCTGAAGCTTCAGAAAGTTTACTGTGTTAGCAAGCAGTGATTCCAGTTAGAGGAAGAATGATGTTGGGTAACTGATAATAAATATTTTCATATCTGTTTAAAACCTGTCAGTCTGGAAATATTTTACTTATTGTCTGGGTGAACACTCATTAAGCCAATAGGATGATGACAGCCAAACCAACTATCCTATACTCCAAATCAGCAAGTGGCCTGACAGGTCTATGTATCTCAGGTTAACCAGGAGACATCCGAGAAGTTCTACCGGATAAAATCCTGCCACCTCCTCCACCAGAAAGGAAGGTTCACGAGAGCCAGGGATTTTTAATTCTTTCCTTCAAAGTTGTATCCCTACCGTCCCAATGGTTTCTGGCCCACGGCAGGGGCTCCACAATGCACCGAAGGAACAGGGTGACGTGGTGACCCGCCACTGGAAGGATTCGGCGAGATGCGCCATCTGAGACCTCAGTGAAGGGATGTGCTCGACTCACTGGGGCTGGGACAGCACACTCCGTGGCCTCACGCACACTTCTGTCCTCCCTGCCTCTAGCGTTTGGCCTCAGTTCTACCTTGTTTTGCTGTATGGAAGGTAAATTGCCAGAATTAATAAGGCATGCCATGGCAAAAGAATCAAACTCAAACTGTCAGACACTGCAATCTGGGAAATTTACCCAAAGTTCTGGATAAATATGAAGCAGACAGGCTGACTGCTGCCACGAGTGTCACATGAAATCAGAGAGATTTGTTTCAGCTCCCTGAATACAGTTAAGGTGGATTCTTGATCTTGGGGTCTAAAAGATCTTAGTTTATAGTTTATTTTTGCAATAATATGACTAATACCACTCGACCATAACAACTCTCCATTACTATAATTCAGACATTTGGTAAGCCCTTTGCATGAATTTTTACTTAATTCTTGAGATAATTTGGTAGAGACAGTAGTTTTGAAATGTCATTTTTCATCCTTTGCGTTTTCATTTCCTTTGTCTTTACTCCCACCTCCCCAACCCAAACCAGCAGTGCCCACTGCCTCAGGAGAGCGACAGGGCATGGCAGAACACTGCGGCCTTCTTGGCTGCAAGTTTCAAAGGCCCTAAGAACAGTGGGAACACTAGGTCTGCACAGAGAACACAGCTGTATTAAGAGACACTGCACAGGAGAGATGAGGCAAGGCCTCCGTTGCTACCACTGCCACCTCCACCTTCCAAAGCCTGGGGCAGACGCGGCAGCGAAGTCCAGAAGCAAGTCCAGAAGCAAGGGTGAGCCCTGCCCAGGGCCCGCACCAGGGAACCAGAGCCCCCAGGGAAACACAAATCAACCCGAGGGGAAGCAACAGCTATTTATTTACTGCTTTAGGACAGAAAGTGTCTGAGCTCTGCAGAGATCTGGGTCCCACTAGAGCATGACAACAGCAAAAATGGCTCCCATTCCCTCAGGCACAGCAAGTGTGGAGAGCACTACCTCACCGAGGGCCCAGACTGTAAGAGCAAGCAAGGCCTCCCGCTGCGCAGAGAGGTGACGGGAGGGCAAGATGGGGTCCCCCCAGGCCATGACATCAGGAGGGGAATCCCCATCCTCAAATGAGACCCAAGCTTAGGCAAGATGAGGAGGTCCCTGAACTCCCAGATTCAAGTTCTACTTCCCTGGTAGGATGGGGACATAATTTGCTGTCAATTATTAATGGAAAATAAAATGCTTTTTTTTTTTTTAACCCACCTGGACTGTGGAATTCACACTTGAGTTCATATTATTACTTGCATTTTACAGATGAGGAACCTGAAGCATTAGGTAACTTTCCAAAGTAATGTAGCTGGATTTGACTGGGATTTGAGCCCAGACTCGCCATTTCTGTGCTATACCAGCACCACTGCACTGACACACATGAACCTCACAATCACATGAAACTGACTTTATTTGTTCATTGCACCTCTAACAGAAAACCCAACAATATCTCTCTTCTAAATAGAAAAGTTAAGGTAAAGCAAATACTAACAAGGAAAAGGGGCTTTTATGCAATAACAACCTTGAATCATAGAGGGATCCCAACAACCTCAAAATTATTTTTTAAAAGATTTATTTATTTATTTATTTGAGAGACAGAGCGAGAGAGAGCACATGCACATGTGCACGCTGAGGGGAGGGGAGGAGGGAACAGGAGAAGCAGACTCCCCACTAATGAGGGAGCCCTACATGAGGCTTGAGCCCAGGTCGCTGAGATCTTGATCTGAGCTGAAGGCATACGCTTAACCAACCACACCACCCAGGTGCCCCTCAAAATTAATACATCACCCCACAAGTAACAATAATTATATAACACTGTAATTCGCCGAGAAGAACATAATGTCAAAAAAGTACCGTGAAGTCGTTAACTTTTTTAAAAAGATTTTATTTATTTATTTATTTGACACAGAGAGAGAGAGATCACAAGTAGGCAGAGAGGCAGGCAGAGAGAGACACACGGGGAAGCAGGCTCTCTGTTCAGCAGGGGCTTGATCCCAGGACCCTGAGATTATAACCTGAGCCGAAGGCAGACGCTTTAACCCATTGAGCCACTCATGCACCCCACGTTAACATTTTTAAATGTATCCATATTTAATTAATAACAAAACTGGACATATATTTTTAAAACAGAACCAGCAAAAGTGAAGAAGACACACAGTCTATGACCGTGTCTGATCCCCTGAAGCCAGGAATCCCTAAACCCAGAATAAACCAGAGGTACTATGAACCAGGCACATCAAACATTCCAGACGTTGTAATTAAACTGCTAACCTGGAGATCAAAAGGAGATCTGTTGGAACCACCGTGAGACTATGTCCACGACCACAGGGTTTTGGGAAGAGCCATACCCACTCTGCGTGGCACGTGCCACTCACGGATTCCTGAAAGTGGCTTAGTGTGGTCAGTCTCAGACGAAATTTTAGACCACAACCAGGGAGACTGGAAACATCTGCTTTCTGTGAAATGTCCTGTAAGGGCAGCCGCTAATAAAGAACGCTTTAAAAGAGACCTCGGACTGAGTACATGTCCTCACTTATCCAACGCCGCTCCCCAATCCTCCAGCAGAGAAACGATCCTCCTCTGAATTATTATGACTAATGTATGTCAGAGTACTTAATGCTTTTATTATTTTTTTAAAGATTTTATTTATTTATTTGACAGATAGACACAGAGCGAGAGAGGGAACACAAGCAGGGGGAGTGGGAGAGGGAGAAGCAGGCTTCCTGCCAAGCAGGGACCATGATGCCATGTGGGTCTTGATCCCAGGACCCTGGGACCATGACCTGAGCCAAAGGCAGATGCTTAACAACTGAGCCACCCAGGCGCTCCTAATGCTTTCCATTTTTACACAAACTTTTCAAACTATCGTCTCTTTATTGACATAAATTCATGTTTACTCTTAAGTTTCCAATGAAAGTCAATGCAGAAACGTGGAGGGTCTCATTTCTGACTCCAGATACTGTGCCATCACTGTACATGGCATGTACCTCTACAGCAGCACCCGGAACATTTAAACACACTGAAGTGTCTTCCCCATTAGTCTGTAAGTTCTTCCAGAGTACAAAGATATACATGCATGGGCACTTACAGAATATTTAAGTTCTGGGTAAAGGCTGATGAATGAAACAAACGAAATGACAACCCATGCATTTGATTTTTGTTGGCATACTTAACAATTCTCATACATATTTATATGTGTAATATTTAAACGTTAACATTAGACAGTGAAAATTAAATGTATTCCTTCCATAATAGCATATAATGTTTACGGATCTAACAAAAGACTCTGAATGGTGTAAAGGCTGACAAAGATTTTAAAGTAGCTGTCTGCCGCAGTCTGATTGATTTAGAGGGGTGGTAATTCTCAGAGATACTGCAGGCAAGTTATGGGAACAAAGGCAGGCTCTCACTCGCAAAGCTAGCCTCCAAAGCACACCTTTTTTTCCTTCATGCATGGGTCCAAGACCAATCAATTATTCAAAGGTGGATTTTCTAGTTCAGGGATTGCACTCATCCTTTTCTTTCGCTTTAATAAATTCTTTAACAAAATTCTATTTCTTTAACGCTTTTTCAGGGGCCTCAGAGGAACCTGGATAGTTAGAGTTCCTCAACGGAAAATAGGAAAACTAAACCTGATGCAATTCGAATTCACCAAAATTAACAGGCACATACTACACAAATAAGATTTTTTTAAAGCTTAGATTTATGCAAATATCATAGATTATCTGATTTCTAAAATAATTTAAAAATGGGATTTTTCACACAGTAATACCCCCCTCCCATGAATTAGAAAGTGTTATCATTACACAACCACATTAGGAACATACTACACAAAGCAAATAAATGAAGGCTGATTACTGTGAACTCTAATGATACACACAACTGTATGGCTCAGTTGTTAAGCGTCTGCCTTTGGCTCGGGTCATGATTCCAGGGTCTTGTTTGGTGGGGAGCCTGCTTCTCTCTCACCCACTCCCCCTGCTTGTGTTCCCTCTCTCCCTGTCTCTGTAAAAGAAATAAAGTCTTAAAAGCAACAGGAAATAGTTAATAACCAGCTGCAGCCACCTTGCCACCATAATAATCAGACACCCATTTGCATAGAATACAAATGACCCAGCAATAGGACCCTGAAAAGTTACTGAAAACCACAAGTTGACCAGAAACCAGCCTTTCCTTGAGAATACCAATCTTTTGATTTTCAGCATCACTGAATGCAGTTAAAGTCCTTGAAACAAGAAACCATACTCACTGCTCACAGGCAGGCTAAAGTAGGCGCCCCCCGCCCCCCCCCATTTAAGAGCCCACAGGAGGTTTTCAGGATGAACCAAGAACAGAACTCAGATTCTAGCTCTTCTTTTTCCATCTTCCATAGGGTGGTTCTCAAAGTGTGGTCCCAAACTAGCAACATCAGCATCACCTGGGCACTGGGAGAAATGCACGTTCTGGGCCCCACCTCCTGAATCCCAAACTTGAGGTGCGGGACCCGGGGTGGGGGGCAGGGTGCGATGCAGCTGGAGTACCACAGCTCTACCACCAGTGCCTGAAGCCTCGGAGACACGATCATAGCTCATAAAACATCCAGGCACTTTGGTAAGAGTCCAATTTCTGTCTCAAAAGGATGCTTATTACCACTGCCATCATCTTCCTTTACAGCAGATTGCTAATGGGTCAGAGGAGAGTTTGAGGAACAGTACTACTTGCATTTTAGAGACCTACCTGTTATTTTCATAATACAAACTACAGAAACAGAATGGGATATTTTTACTTATCAAAAAGGGGAATGGTTTTTAAATGTTATAAATATAGCAGTCAATACTAGGGGCAGTTTAGATACCAGAATTTTAAAACACAATCTCCATGCTCTTTGGTATCCTCTTGGCTTTAAATGATTAAGACAAATCAATATAAGGTAACTACAGATCTCAGTAATCTAGAAGCTACTGGGCTTTCTAAATTGGGGAGGTGGTTTGAGGACACTGAATGTATTTTACTTACTGGGCAGGGCAAATCACAAAACAAAATCGGACACATCAATAAATAGGCTATAAAATCTTCAATTTAACTCTTGATTCCAAAATCTTATGAAGATAGGGAATGTAGGAAGTGATGAAAACCCAGGCTGGCCCATCGAGAGCGAGGGGCTCTGCTTCCTTCAAGCTCCTGAAGGAAAGGGTACAGTGAGGCTGGTGAAAATTACAAAAGTATGTATAAAGCAGCAATTTTTTAAGAACTTCGGTTCAGTGCTGGTTTTTAGTAAGTTTTTAGTTATTTTTTTTTTAATTTTTTTTTTTTAAAGATTTTATTTATTTATTTGACAGAGAGAGATTACAAGTAGGCAGAGAGGCAGGTAGAGAGAGAGAGGAGGAAGCAGGCTCTCTGCTCAGCAGGGAGCCTG